>NW_017257920.1:42901-71846 GCF_001594055.1 Mycetomoellerius zeteki
CGGAAGAGCCATTGCATTAGATATTGAGAGCGTGAGCTCGGCGAGTCGCGAGTACTTCGCGCGTACGTACTACTGGTGTGCGTGCGTGTGTGCTTGTGTGTGTGCTTGGATGTGTGAACGTATGTGAGAGTGGTTACCGTTGTGGTGTGTCCGTCCTCTACTCAGTAAACTAGTGTGTCACGTTGGCGTGTGAGAATCTGTGATTGGATAGTAGGGCTTTAGCGTCTGCATGCGATTCACCAATTGCGATATCTTAATCGATTCCACAACGCAACCATTGTACGTCACTTCTTTATTATTTTTCTCTGCCTACTAGCGATTTTTCCTTCTTTATTTCAATGTTTTCTCTCTCTGTATTTGCTTTCGCCTCGGCATAGTAAACACGCTTATCATTTATACCTTGATGCCGATTGTGTTACTCACTCCTATCCAGTAATATCCCGTCCATTCTCCTAAACTGGCCCTTATTTGCACACCCCGCCCCTTTGCCGTTCGGTAGAGCTAACCCGCCCTCGCGCGAGCGAGAGTTTGCTCTCGGTTTTGTGATATTTATCGTGGAGCTTCGCGGTTTTAGCGTGGTTTGCGTCTACGTTCGTGGAATTGACGTCGCCCTGGAGCACGTCTGGCGTCCAACTCTGTCGCGACCTACGATTCTCGCTCGACCACGTGAGGTATATTTTCTCGTACGAGGGCCGTCATCTTCCCTCCGTTCCGATTGATCCGCCGTTTCCTGAGTGCGCTCCCGCCCGTACTCTTACTCGACGTCAGGAAAAGGCGTGACAAGCCATTTATCTTGATAGTTTTCTTTGGGCATTAACATTCAATTTGGTGTAACCTTCAGTTAACGATCTGAAATTACACCCAAATTTGAGTGTTTTTTTAAGTGTTCAACACCCAAATTTGAGCGCTCTTTTTGAGCGTTTAACGTCTAAAATTGAAGGTTTTTTTTCAAAGGGTTAAACAAAGCAAGTCAAACATTTTTTCAACAATGGACAAAAAGGAGATTCGTGCAGTGATAAAACACTATTTTCTGAAAGGGAAAACAGCTACGCAGATTCAAGCAGAGTTGCAGGAGGTTCATGGTACATCTACTCCTTTATTATCAACCAACAGTTTTTGGGTAAACAAACTTAAACGTGGTCGTACCAACACCGATGATGAAGCATGCAGTGGACGCCCGAAAACTGCTACCAACGAAGAAATGGTCAATAAAGTGCTTGATTATGAGTGACCGCCGTTTGAAGTTGCGTGAGATAGTAGGGATGGTAGCCATCTCAGAAGAACGAGTATTTCATATCCTGCATGAAATATTGGGCATGAGAAAGCTGACGTCGCGATGGGTGCCGCGTTTGCTTACGGTGGAGAATAAACGCGTGCGTATGACCATCTCTAAAGAGTGTTTGGATCGGTTTAAGCGCAATCCACGAGAATTTTTTCGTCAATATGTGACCATGGACGAAACATGGATTCACCATTACACACCCGAAACCAAACAACAGTCGAAGCAATGGATTTTGTCTGGTGAAGCTTTGTCTGGTGAACCGGCCCCGAAGAAAGCCAAGTCAGTTCCATCAGCTGGCAAGGTCATGGTCACCATTTTTTGGGATTGTAAAGACCCATCCACATCAACTACTTAGAAAAGGAAAAAACGATTACGGGAAAATACTACGCCGACTTGCTGGGCCGTTTCGACAAAGAATTGAAGGAAAAACCCCCTCATTTGCCAAGAAAAAAGTGTTGTTCCACCACGATAACGCACCATCCAATTCATCTGCAATTGCTACCGCAAAATTGATCGAATTACGATACGAATTGCTGCCCCATCCATCGTACTATCCAGATTTAGCCCCATGCGACTTCTTTTTGTTCCCAAACCTGAAGATTTGACTCGGAAGAAAGAAATTCGCGTCGAATGAGAAGGTCATCGCCGCCACGAACGCCTATTTTGCAGAGTTTCAGCCATCGTACTTTTTGGACGGCTTGAAGAAATTGGAGCACCGCTGGACAAAGTGTATTGAATTAAAGGGAGATTATATTGAAAAATAAAATGAAACTTTTCCGAAAAAATGTTGTTTTCTTTCCGACTTAAGAAACTTTTCAAGTTGCCCTCGTATGATAGAAGTTACGTTACAATTATAAAAAATCGTACATCTAACAAGAAAAGGGACACAACTGTCCCCCTCCGATTTTAATGAGCTTTTAATATGTTATTGTCCAGATAAAAATAAGCGACACGTATTTTTTTATACATACCCATACGCACTTTTAGGGGGTGAAACATTCTTTAGAAGAAAATCGGTTTTTCTCTTTCGAAGCGAATATCACCAGAACTGCAAGAGATAGAAAAAATTTTTATAATGAAAATTGAATGGCTTCAAGAGTACTTTAAAACTATTATATAAAAAAATTTTTTTAATTATTTATTCGTAACAATTATTTATTTATAAAGAAAAAATTTTTTTTCTTTATAATTATATTTCTAAAGTACTCATAATGCCATTGTAATCATAATGCGTATGGGCACGTATAAAAAAATACGTGTCGCTTATTTTTGTCTGGAGAATAACATATTAAAAGCTTATTAAAATCGGAGGGGGACAGTTGCGTCCCTTTCCTTGTAAATAAATATTTTTATTCTTAAAGTTTTTGTTTTAAAATCGTGTATAATTGTCTGAGATATTTTATTTCCATTTAAATAGTAAGTGTAGTTCTTACTTAATAAAGTCCAACATATAGTTTTTGTTTATCTGTCTTTGTTATTGTATACTGTTAATGTTTTTAAAAAATGAACGGATGGGGCTAGTAGGCTAACCACAACGCGGGGCTATATGATTAATTTAGTGACGATTCTGATAGTATCTACTCTCAAACTTCTTGGAATAAAATCTTACTCTAAAAGAATGAAAATACAGTCAGCTTTGAAAAAGAGTGAAAATATTTCACTTCTTGGAAAAGAGGATCAATATTTCATTCCTTTAAAGATGTTTTACCTCAGTGGTAAATTATAAGTTTAGTTCCCTTACGTCCAATCTCGATAAATTAGGCTTATTCGACGTGTTTTTGTACGAAATGAACGAATTTAGCAAAAAGAAGCATTATTCTGCCTTGCGAATCGAAATATTAATTGTTAAAGTTTATTTAGAAAATCTGTCATTCGCTACGCCCTGGTAAAAACGTTAATAGAGAACGATAGAAAAATCTTATCGTTTCGAATATGAAATTTGGTTCGTAAATTCACTAATTTGAATCAGATCTTATAGGAATCTTGTACAAATCTTATAAAATCCGATAAAACACTATAGGATTCATATCCGGTCAATCGTGATGTTCGCGAGGTCAACGATAGAAAATGATATAAACTTTTAGAAAACGATACAAATTGATAGAAACCCTATCATTCTCAATCGTTCTCTATCAACTTTTTTTACCAAGGCGTAGGCCAAGGCGATGTCATTCTGTTCCATAAATAGTTATATTTTCACTCTTTTTGAGATTTCACTCAAAAAAATTTAGAGAGAATTCTTTTTTATTTTAAATGCATTTATTTATTTTAATGCAATAATATTTATATAATAATAGTAGTTTTAATGAATTTTATTAATAAATGCAATAATAATTAAATTACATGTATAAGAAATCTTTCATGCATGAATATCTGTAAATATGTATAAACATACATAATATAGTAAATTATACATGTTTATAAACATTTATACATAAACATTTATAAATATTCATAAACATATATAATTATATATGAAATATGTCCATATATGTTCATATAATCCTTTTTTTTTTTGTAAAATTACTTTTAAGTTTAATAGAAATACTTATAATAATGTGATGATATTAAGAATAGTTAACAGAATAATTTTGTGAACATGTGGGCACATTCTAAATGCATAAAGAATAACTTATCGTATTATGTTTGTTATAACTATAAACTTCGGATAACGATTCAGATTAGATAAATTGTTATTTAGTACAAAGTTATACATTTTTATAAAAGTTTTGATAATATGTAGCCAAAGATGTACCTTAAAATATACATTAATCTTCATTTTAATAATGTTAGTCAAATTATCCCATACCATCAGTCATTTTACCCCGGTCCCGGGGCTAGTTAAATCAGATGGAATGCATTAGAAAAATGCATTTTTTTTATATTAATTATCAGTTTTTTCTTATTATTAAAATATTATTAGATAGTCAAATGTATGTAGTAACTGGCATAGAATTCATTTTTTCGATAAGTCTCTTAATTCCGTCTGCAAAAATTCAAAACTGAAAAATGAGCCTACTAGCCCCGATCTCCCCTATATTTTCTCATATTATATTTATCATATGAAATAGGCAAGTACATTATTTTTTTATTTCTTACGTTTTTCCCCTAACTTCATAAGGTTCCCAATCTACATTGCGATTGGTAAGATATTTTGTTTTGCGTGTTAATATTTGTAAAGTAAACATTATTGAGCCATTCAAATCTCACAAAGTCTCGAGACTATTATTGATTTATTAGACACGGGCGTTTTTCGTATGCATGGGCGAATAGGTATGCATGGTCGTTAAATTTATTATGAGCATGTTCATTATTCCTCATCGTCAGTCTCATCGTACACTGAAAAAAAGAGTCTGGCGAGGAGTCAACCACTATGGTAATCAGTGTACATTTCTTTAGAAATATATTGTGGCAGTACAGTAATAAGACAGGCAATGCTAGCAGTCTAGTAGCAATATCAGCAACACACTAGCAATATGCTAGCAATATATAGCAATACATTAACAATACTTGGCAATATTGTGCGCAATAGGTGGCAATACATAGGAAAACAATACTAACAATACAATAGCAATGCTAGCAAAAGTATTGTTTGCCATAATTAGTAAGTGTTGTATTGCCATAATTAGCAACCACTGTACATTTTTTTAATAGTGGTTAACCCTTTCAGAGTCTGGTAATAGCTACTGAATGTGAAATAATGCCAATCAAATGTTTGATTAATATAACTAAAAATAATGTTACTTTTATACAAATATTTAATAAGTATTACCAAATTAATACCATTTGATAATACTTACTAAATATTTGTAAAAGTAACATTATTTTTGGTTATATTAACCAAACATTTGATTGACATTTGTTCTAATAAAATACTAATAAAATTATATATATATATATCAACCTTTCATTTCTGCATAATTTCTTACAAAAAATTTCCTGCTCATATTATCTCTAAGGATATTCATATTATCCTACCCAGGAGGTAATATGAGCACTGGGCGGGAAATAAGAACACCTGTCACGATTCCAACATTTGCATTAAAATAATTAATTTCATTACTAAAATACATAAAACATTAACAAATGGTATACACAAAATTTTTTTATTCTTCAGTATGCTAGAATACTAGATATATCAAAACGTTTCCTTAACTCTTTCAAACTTTTTGTAATTCATTTTTTGCATTTCTCAAGTATTATATTATATAATAATTAAAATTTAATTTTGTTGCAAATTTTTGCGGTTTTACTTCGATAAAATGTTCATAAGTGCAGAGAAATGTATGTTTTCGGTTAATTTTTTTGTTTTATTGTTTATATTAACAAACAAAGCGTAAAAAATAGGTTATTTAAAAAAAAAAATTCATATTGTGTATGTGTGTATGTGAAGGCAAAAAGTTACTTGACTAGGATGAAACTCGGAGGTTTTCGGGGTCACTGATTACGAATCTGACCTTAGATTTTCAAAATTCAAAATGGCAGATCCAATATGTGTAAAAATAGATTACAGAGGGTAAAAAAAATAAAGTTCATGTGCGGGAGATGCGAGTATGGTATTCCTACGTATTTTAGCCTCTGAACACGAATATGGTCATAGTTTTGCCCTAACACTAATTGTTAGTGTTTCTGAGATTATAAGAATTCCTGATGTGATGGGCAAAACTATGACCATATTCATGTTCAGAGGCTAAAATACGTAGGAATACCATACTCGCATCTCCCGCACATGAACTTTATTTTTTTTACCCTCTGTAATCTATTTTTACACATATTGGATCTGCCATTTTGAATTTTGAAAATCTGAGGTCAGATTCATAATCAGCGACCCCGAGTACTAAGTTTTATTGAAATCAAGCAGTTTTTCGCTTTTTTGTCCGTCATATTGGATCCGCCATTTTGAATTTTGAAAATCTGTTGTCAGATTCGTAATCAGCGACCACGAAAACTCCCGAGTACCTAATTTCGTTCCGATCAAGTAACGTTTTGCTTTTCGGTTCGCCATATTGGATTCGCCATTTTGAATTTCGAAAATCTGAGGTCATATTCGTAATCAGCGACCCCGAAAACCCCCGAGTAACAAATTTCAATTGAATTCTACGTAAAGAAAAATGTATGCTTCAAAGGGTTAAGATCCTCATAATACCCCATCCTACTCTATTTACTAAATGATGAAATTAGGATTTTTTACATAGAAGGCCCATTGGCCAAATATATTGCAAGCATCTAAAGTCTAAATTAATTTAATTATCGAAATCATATCGCGTTTATACATATCATCTCATTTCTATTATTTTGAAATGCGTTAATAATTTTATAACTATTACATGTAATAAATATATGTTATTATTAATATTCTTTATTTATAAACATCTAATAAATGAGGTAATTAACCCTGTATCTGACAAAGTAAAATTTTATCCTTTTGTCCATACCTGAGTCTTCGAACTTCATGCAGACTTTTATACTGTTTCAAAAACTGTACAAAAATTTTTTTAAATTCTTATATGCGAAAGTTTTTCACAACGAATTTCTACTATAATGGATTGTATGTTACTTATTTTTTGCAGATTTTAATTTATCTGCCAACACATTTACAAAAAAAATCGCCTGCGTCTTTAAAGTCAAACATTACCCCTAAGGTGGAAGATTAATGTCCTCTCTCATTATACTGTTCAAAAAATTATCATACACAATTTTTAAAAAATTAGACGCCATATAAGATCAGAAATAATAACAATTGAGAAGAATATAGGTATATTATTTGCTCTGTTCTAATTTATGCAACTGTAATTCGGAATCAAATTTGCAGCACGTAAAATGAAGAAATACGTTTATACGTGAAATTAGGAATACATAATACGAGCGATGATGTATCGGCGTTCTCACAACTTGTGTCATGCAATCTATCTGCCTTTCAGGTACGGTGGCCCGGATTCGTATCAGGTGACGGAGAAATTTAACATTGATTGGGGCACGTATCTTGTAACAAACAAAAGTATTATATATGCTGCCATTGACGGTCGCGGTTCCGGATTAATGGGTAACGACATGCTGTTCGCCGGATACCGACGTCTCGGCACTGTCGAAATTGTCGATCAGATCAACGTTACCAGGTAAGACTGTTGTTGTAAAATAATTCTGATTATGAACTTTTATTTTCCAAAAAATTATTTAATATTGATAAGAAGTTAAATTAATTAAGTCTCCTGAATCAATCGTACTAAATAATAATTTTATATTTTCATATCGGAAGTTTCAAAATTTACTTTTAATATGTAAAACCACGAATCCTAATAAAAAAACACAGAAGCGCCTTCTTCCGACTTTGATATGTAGCTGTTAATATGTAGTCTAAAACAAAATAAGGAATACGTATTTTTTATGCGAACTTAGGAGGTGTAACTCTTTGACAAAAATCAGTTAATTTCTTTTAAAGTAAATATCATAGAAACAAATTCGATAAGAGATCGAAAAATGTTTTTAATAAAAGTCGAATAGTTCCAAGAGTACTTTATATTAATAGTAAAAAAATGTTCAATCATTGTTATAAAGTACTCTTGAAACCACTTAACTTTTATGAAAACTTCGACAATATCATGTTGGTTTTTAATTTGAAAGAAACAAATCGATTTTTGTCAAAGAAGAGTTTCACCTCTTAAAACTGCATACACAAGTTCGTATAATAAAAAGTCTCTTATTTTATTCTAGACTATAATATATCAATGCTCATTAAAATTAGAAGGGAACACCTCTCTCTGAATTTCTATGTAAATAAATTTATTTTATTAAATCCCTCTCAGCAAGATCAATTCTCTGCTAAACTCATTTAACGCATCTCCGTCCAGTTTTTTCTGAAGAAGGATCTAACTTATAGCGAGCATAGTCGTATTCCATATGCACATAGAGTATAAGACGCATATTACATTTATCGCATTTATGCCACGTTTACATATAGAAGACGCATTATATCGTTAATTCGAGATTGCCTCCGACACCTGGCGCCGAGATAATTCTTGACGGTGACGTTAATGAACGAACGCAGACCATCGCAGGCAGAATCTGAGGCCAGACGCGCTCGTCCCCTAGAAGTGTGGCGAACAAAGTTTTGCTTTAGGACAAACCTAATTACAGACGAGGCCTCAAAGTGACTTATCACGGCGCGATCGGAGTAATTCGCTAAGTCCTAAGTTAACTAATCTAACTCTGGCTCTCCCGACATGTCCGAGGACCGTATTTAACGAAGTTCTTTTCACGGCGTAGGCACCTGAGAGAAATAGAGGGGGAAAGAGAGCACCCCGGCGCCGTCGTAGTAACAAGAAGAAAATTGCTCGTACTTTTATCTGAATTTATCGGCTGACCCTCTTCACCGCCGTCGAGTGGCGGGCACCACGAAGAAGAGCTGCGTTTTCCTCTCGTATTTCCACTTAGCTGTCAAGAGTAATTTATCTCGATGGCGGGAAAAGGGTGAGAGGAGGGAGAGGGGAAAGAGAGGGAGGAGGGGGCCGGGACCGGTAGTGTGAGAGTTCGCCACTTATGTGACCGTCCATCTTTAAACTGAAACATCAAACTTCCGGTCGTGATGAATAATGCTCATTCTGCGCCGGTAGCGAGGTCGTACCTCGAGGTTTTACCATTTAAGGGGATCCTAAAGTCGTCTTGTTTTACCATGAATATGTTTTAGGAGAAATCTCTGAATTGGATTCATGGATTCCAAAATTTTTTTACAGAATTAAAGAACGCTCAAAAAGAAATCCAGGAAAATAAGATTTCATGAGAAAATTGGGAAAAAATTAAAAAATTCATTTTTTCTGGCAAACGTACAACTGTCACTTGAGATTAACATTTGCTTGTGTTACGTCCAGCGGACTCCCATGACTCTTTTCTTTTATGGAGATCTGGAGTCTGTCAATACACATAGACAGTTACACGTAACTAATTTTTTCTAAAGCTCAAAAGTAATAAAAATCTTTTCGTACGGAAAAATAAAGTGAAGACTCCATTATCTCCTCATAAATGTCAGCTAGGATAACATAAGAATCGGTGCACGTGCGAGATTAAGGAAACTCCGATGACATTGTCCTTGGACACCGCAATTAAGAAAATAGTAAATAATGGTAAAAATATCAGTTGAAGGCGCAAAATCGGCGCCAGGACATTTCCTAACGGTCAAGTCGCGGACGATTCTTACGAGTCCGCGACTATAAAATACAAAACTAAAACGCGATGTCCAGGAGAAGTGTTTGTTGGTCCCGTGCCGACATTGCACGTGCGTTCACTTGACGGAATGCACGTGCATTTTTTCGTGAATTTTAAGACTATAAATTTAAGGATGATACTTTCTCACAGACTCTGGACATCTTCCCTTCCTCCCCCATAACATATCTCCAAATCTCGACTAATCCGAAAGTAAGAAAAGAATCTTACTGCCTCGTTAAACAGGGAAAAATTAGTATAAATACCGCAGTTCCGCGGCCCTCAGGGAGCTTTTTCTTCTGAAAGTGAAGACCTAACTTTTGTTCGTGATTTCTCCTCTCGGCCAAGAGTCTTTTCGTCTAAGAGTTGGATTCCCCTTTCTCGCAATAAGACAATCAAGACATATCGGCATAAATTCAGTGCGGGAAGAACTAATTCACTAACCAGTAACATCAATCGGCTCGCACAACTCAACGTCAGGACTCAACCGGGAGAATCGGTCTTCAGGACCCTTCACTGCTCGCCCGCTATCACGGTCAACAGGGTCTTCTTCCACCTCCACGGTACCAACTATTCCAGAGTATAGTAAGTCACCATTTGCCATTCACTCCCCTTTTCATTTTTGTTGATTTTATTTATTAAGACACCAACACTTTTAGTGCGTTCACGGCGTTCTTCACCCCCTCGTCGCCACCCTCTCGCGAGGACAGCTCGCTCGCGCCAGGTCTCTCGCGCCAGGTCCGACTCTTAATTACCAATGAACCAAATTCGCAACAGGGCCGCCGCGATCGCATCCGCGTAATCATAAATCTAAATGACACCCCAAGTGATTACCCCTCTGAATCTTCCGCCTAACCTTCTCTCTCTCCTCCTATCGAAATATTCTACTCACCCATCTCACACCCTTCCCCCGATTCTCTATCAGACCTCTCCTTTCTCGCACCTCCAGTTCTTTCATTTCCCACCGCCGAGCCATTAGCACCCATATCTTTCGAAATACTTCCTCCTAACGACTTCACACCTCCTGAAGCTTCACCCCTTCTTTTTCACAATGTCCAACAGGTCATCCAGAACCTGCATACCACCACTCCCTCTCCCGATAACTACGTGGTAGTCCATTTAGAGGGCTCCACCCTTTCTTTCGCCGTTCCACTCATCCACCTTGTTCTTCTCTGTCCTCACGCTTTCCAACTCCACAATCCCCTTCACATGTAATTCCTTCTCCCTAAAATACAACCAAGAACATACATACACGCACACAGACACATAAGCGACAATTAAAAATAAAATCTTTAGTTTAATAAATATATATGTATATATATATAGTATATATATAAATAGTATATATATAAATGTCCTTAAAAATGTGTATCATTTTTCTTTACCATTTAATCTTTTAAGAATCTGTATTATATTAACTTATTAATCTTTTAAGATTAATATTAAGATTAATCTATGTATTTTCACCCTTTTAATTTCTTATGTTAATTATATTGTTTAATTCAAATCAGAGAGGATGTATCAAAAAATTTTCAACATCCCTCTTATGTATTTACAAGCCGTCCTCCCGCGATTGCACTCGGTCCTCTCCCCGGCTATTTGGATTGAATTTCAAAGCCGAAAAGAAGGATCAACGAGCGTACGACCATGGTATAAAGACAAGGGTATGCTCTTGCGCATATTTCAGAAAGGGCCAATCAGGGACTTTGTGCAAGCTTACGTCACACTGAGCGGAAAATTTAAACAGTGTGACTGTAGACGCGTTTCATTTAACGTTTGCAACGCTCGCGAGCATAGGTGCGTTCAGGAATTATGCTCAGATAACTCTTGGGTGCATTTTTGCTATAATATAGGGTAAGTGCGGGTAATACACCAGTGTGGGGAATATGCCACACGTTTTGTTTTACAATGATACCGATTAGCAGCGCTTGCGTTAATGACACAGAATTATGTACAATTGTGTGCTTAACGTGTTGCATAAGTATCAAGAATTTTCTCGCAACAGTATTATTTTTATGTACGCACACATATATATATATATATGTTATGTACGTATGTATGTGTGTTTTATTTATGTACGTAAGTATGTATATATTTATGTATGTATGTAATTATATGTATGTACGTATTTATGTATATACATATTTATGTATTGTAATGTAATGTAATGTACTGTCTGTAAATGTGTTATAGCGGACATAAGGAACTTAAAGAAAAATGTAGATAAAAAATAACAGCAAATGTAGATATTTAAGAGACAGGTTTTTTTATTACTAAATTTAAATGGTTACAATTGTTTATAATTATTTAAGAGACAGACTTTGTATTGGTATATTTTGATATCTTTTTTTGTTTTCGCCTATGATTTTTAGATGCGATCGTTCGGTTTATTTCGCGCACCCTAATGTACGTTCTGGTTCTAATAAGGCATAGTAAAACCTTTTGCGATATTTTAATTTTCAATTTTGGTTGTATTATTTTTGCTAATGTTTGAAATATAAAATTTTCTTTGTTCAAACTAGATCCGTGATACTTATCAAATTCAATATTCATTATATGCGCACATTGTAATAATTTGTCACTCGGATACATACATTTCCCTCGCGAAATAAATTGCAACCAATCTGAATCATACGTTGTTTCTAGTTGGCGCGTTTCAATACCCAATGTCTTGTCTTTACTTTTAAATCTAAACGCTACGTATCCGGCTATATATTTTAAACCCTCTTCATTGATAATTTCATGAACGTTGAAATCCTCTAATGCTTGTAACAACTGTTCTTCGTCACTTGAAATAATCGCGCACGGATCTAATGTTATACAATGTTCATATGAAGCTTCGCCAATACACAATTCTTCTTCTTCATAACTATAAGTTACAGTAGTGTTTTCTTCTTCAACATAGGATGAAAGTATATCCGTTAACATAGAATCATCGATATCGCAGTTAAGAGGAGATACAAAAATAGGTTCATTCGATTTGTTTTCTTGAACATTACATTCATTTGACAGTGCATATCTAGAATGTTTGCCCAATATATATCGTTTTAATCGGTATTTAAAATCTAAGGGTGTTGGGTGATCGTTCGCACACCCTATTGAACGTAAGAATGAGAACAAATTTTCTAACAAATCTTGATTAAGACGGTAAGTTATTAAATAAGTGATGGGAAAATCGGATGTACTGTATTGTTCTTGTAAGTATAATAATAGTTGTTGTAAAGAAGCGATACTGACTAAGATGCCTTTTTGAAAAGGTAATAAAGTTTTATGCTTTCCTATCCGAGTTTCGTTAATGAAAGACATCATGTTGTTTAAAATCACATTCTGTTCTTCAATATTTATACCGTACGCATTTTTCCCTGTATGTTTACCGTACTTACATTTTGCATTAAAAACATCGAACCAGTCATTACACAATCTGATAACATACGCTGCTTCCTGATATGGTAAATCCAAAAGGTAACTTTTACGGCCGCACCATTCTATCGCAGAAGCTATCGTGTTGGATAAGACTTGCGCAGCAGGAAGAACCTTCTGTCTTTCGGAACCTTGTACATTTAAGTGATACGTAGTGATTTTATGGCTAATTTTTAAATCTCCTGCATTAATGGAAAGCAACTTAAACAATATTTCCTTATCAACTATTTTCCCCTTCCAGATAAACCCTTTGTCCAGAAAATGATTCCTCAACAACTTGAGAAGATGCGGAGCATCTGCAAAAACAAATACTTTTAAGTCATTGCGTGCGGGATGTTGAAAATAAGACTTTTGGGGATGCATTCCTATTTCCAATTGTGACCATAATTTAAGATTGCCCGGACCCAAGTCACTAGTTATAGCAACCACTATATAACCAGCATCATGCAATTTTAAAATAATATTGTTGAGAGTCGTCGCATCCATTGTTTTATCAAATTCGTAATAAACAAGTTGTTTCCAAGATGCAAAAAGGCTTCTTACCATTACACACTGGCAAGTTTTATGAGGACCAATAACCTTTTCTAACTTACGATCTATCGCAATTTTGTCGTTAACATAAATTTCGTCAAACGTTAACACAACTAGTCTTTCAATATCAAGCATGCTCTTTTTTCTTGCAATCATGCAATGGAGCACAGAGAAGAGTATACCCGGTTCAACATCGATTGTACTTGCCCACCTTCTTAATGTTGAAAGGCCTGGAAGTGGTATTTGCAGAACATGCTTCATATAACGATATGCCTTTGGGCTGACACATCGCAAGGATATCGCGTGTGTAATATCTTCGGAAGACCATTTCATCTTACATAGTGAGGGATTCAATATCATCCGTATTTGTCCTTGACTGAATATTTTTCCCAGTAACTCGTACATTTTTCTTTCCACGAGTTCTTTGTCTTCTTTCGGTCTCGCTTTCTCGTACTTCTTTATCGTCTTTTTCAGTGCAGTCACCTGGAGTTCCAGATCGTGTCTGAAAGTGTAAATAATAAGTGTATATGTGTATAATAATAAGTGTATAATAATAAGTGTATAATAATATGTGTATATTATAAGTGTATAATAATAAGTGTTTATAATCGCATTGTAAGTTCGATGGTGTTCGGCATGTAGTTTAAAGAACTAAAAAGATGGATGTAAAAAAATATTATAAGTAACAAGGCTCAAGAAAAATAAATAATGATATAGAAGATCTAGCTATGATCAGTGGCCTTTATGCTTAATATATACTAAATTTATATGTGATTTGTCTACTTAATATACTTACATATTTAATATAACTTACATTTTGGAAGACATAATAGCTTCTGTACTTGTCGATGGAGTTGAGGAACCTTCGTTCGATGCTGACGGAGTCATTATTTCGTCAAATTCCACCGCAGTTGAGGAACCTTCGTTCGATGCTGACGGAGTCATTATTTCGTCTAATACCACCGCAGTTGAAGAACCTTCGTTCGATGCTGACGGAGTCATTATTTCGTCAAATTCCACCGCAGTTGAGGAACCTTCGTTCGATGCTGACGGAATCATTATTTCGTCAAATACCACCGCAGTTGAAGAACCTTCGTTCGATGCTGACGGAGTCATTATTTCGTCAAATTCCACCGCAGTTGAGGAACCTTCGTTCGATGCTGACGGAATCATTATTTCGTCTAATACCACCGCAGTTGAAGAACCTTCGTTCGATACTGTACGAAGATGTAATGTTGGGATAGCATCAGGACGTAACTTTCTAGTTTTTGAAGGAGAATAGCCCAGCAATTGTTGTTGTAAGTTCTTTGTAAAACATGCATCAGAAAAATGCTTTGAACATATCCTAGCTGAGAGAACCAAACAAAATTTATATTCTGTACAGGCTCATAATAATAAATACATTCAGAAGAAAATGTGATACAATATTACCATATAAAGATACATAACTTACAATATTTTGAAATATTTTTTTTTCCACATGCTTGATGCCACTTATTGGAAAGTACTGGATCTTTTGGGAAGGAAAAATATTTTATCTTTCCTCCAATCTTTTTGGTTTTTGCCAAATAATTTCCACATCCGTTCACGTTACACGTCATTGTAAAAAAATTCGAAAATGAAACAAGTGAACTATATTTTCTCATATGACCGAAAAACAACTGCGTACTCTGTCATTTTAGCTATAATCGCAGCCGAATACGCTACCGATCATATCCGATTCATCCAGACTCTACACGAGTATGACGTAAGCTTGGACAAAATACGGCGAAGTGGTGGGAATGCGCAGTGGTCTGACACGAAACGAGCATACCCTTGTCTTTATACCATGCGTACGACCACATCTGGCGTTAAATAAACTATATTTACCTTGAAAAGAAGGCATGCTTAAAATAATACGTTCGAATTTACCGCGTGACATATGCTTGTTGACAATTCTGATTGGCCACTCGGCATCAGTGGGCGTAAACGTGCGCACGAGCATACCCTTGTCTTTATACCATGAACATAAGTATAGTATATCTCGTTCTCGTTCTAATCATGCTATCTGTCTCAGATGGCACGCGACCCCCCTTGCGCGACACCCAACAAGCGTTACCGCTTGTTTTCTGCGTGCGAACGTTCACCGCACAGTTCGTTTCCTGATTCCGGACGATACGGATCGTCTGTCGATACGTTCTTAATTTACATTATTTCGAGCATTAAGTGCGAACCATTTCGAGTTGTCGTCGCGCATTACCGCTGTATTGCGTCAAATTACGTTCCCGGTATATGTGAACCGCGAGGGCATGCAGTACGCGAGAATGCGCGGAGTTTCCGATGATATTTGTCGATCTCGTTACCGCGCGCCATACAGTTCTTTAACGGCTGCGAGATGTTATTCAATGTCGTACCAAATGCGAATCACCTATTCACGCATCTGATCGAACGCATTAATTGTCAGATTACGTGTATCGCCTATCGCCCGCTTCGTTATATCTTCATGCGACACAACAATAAAAGTTAAATTCACCAAAACCAAAAGAGTTGTCGTTATTATACGCCGCTTTGGCGTGCGAGCCTTCCAATACAAGGTGACACCAACATCACAAACAACCCCACCACGAAACAGTTACAGTAGGAGGTATATAAGTAACGTTGACAATGACTCGATCACAAGCGTGCGATTAGCTCAGCGTAAATGTATTAGGCTACCGTTCTAGGGATCGTAGGTTCAAATTTTGCCGGCGATGCCATGCGTTTTTTAATAATTCTTAATTCTTAATGTGCCATGTATATGCCAGGCTAGTCGCCTGGCGGCGCCTTAACAGTCCGTTGGTAACGGCACGACAGTCGCTCGTCAGGGCCACTAGACAAAACGTGACGTTACTGGCGCGGCGCTTGCAAATTTGCCATGCTAGTTCCTAATATGGCAGCATGGCTCCATGCAAGAGTCATACTAGCTCCTTATCTAAATTTCTATTAGAGGGCAGTTCGGAATAAATTTACACTTTTTAAATTACTTATTCGAATATCCATAACAATGGATTTTTTTAACATTAATTTTTTAAATTAAGAAGCGCCATAACGGTCAGAACGTTAAGATGTTGAACTATTGTAAATTCATTTAAATGAATTAATGTCAGAAATGATAATTGCGTGCCGATATGGTTGTCGGACTTTCAACGCAATCAAATCTGAAAATATTAATAATCCCCCCAAATTTCCCAACTTAAAAACTGTAATAAACTTATTGCGAAAAATAATGCCTCGCCCGGGAGTCGACCCCGGATCTCTTGCATTCCGTGCGAGCGTCCTAAGCCTTTAGACTACCGAGACCTTAGCATTATTCTTCGCAATAATTGATATGTATAGAGAGTTACGCATTTCTCAGCGCGCGTGTATAAATAATAATAAGATTGAAAAACCGCTAATGTTAAACATAATGCTTTAAATTAAGAAGCGCCATAACGGTCAGAACATTAAGATGTTGAACTATTGTAAATTCATTTAAATGAATTTCTTAATTTAAAGCATTATGTTTAACATTAGCGGTCTTTCAATCTTATTATTAATTTTTTACATCCTGTAACTACAGTACCACTCAAAAGTGTATCACCTTTAGGTTTTTTTTAACGTAACTTCTTTCAAAGTGAGTCAAATGCGCTCAAATGTGTACAGTAGACATTTGGTGGTAGGTGCATTTTTTATATGATGTGTGATAAAATTTGACAAAGTACACAATGATTTTCGTAATCTTTACTGAATTTCCCCAAATCGCTCTTTTGTGCTTTCTTTGTTTTTCGTGTCACAGCTATTGTTTTTACCATCATATCTAATTTTAACAGTTAGACTATCGGTTTACATTATGGCAAGGATTCATGGTACTCGAGATTTGGATGAACGACAACAGAAAGCCATCGTAGAAGGCCACAAGCAAGGATGGACGCATAAAGGGCTTGCCCAACAATTTGGCATCTCTAAATCAACAATAACTAAATTTCTTAAGCGTTGGAGAATTCAAGGAGGTTATATTAAGAAAAAGAGAAGCGGCCGACCGCATTGCATTAATTCTGTTGTCGATCGCACCATTCTTCGTCTATCTCGCAGCGATCCACGTCTCACGTGGCACCGGATATTGTGAAGGAAAGTTGATTCCTGGACAGCCTTGTTTATTCGTACTGATCATGAAACGTCGCCAAGCTGCAGGAATGTATGGACGACGACCCGTGAAAAAGCCGTTTATTTCTGCAAAGAATCGGAATGTGCGAGTGGAGTAGGCCAAAACACATCTGAACTGGACATGTCAAGAATGGTCTGATGTCTTCTGGAGCGACGAAAGTAAGTTGATGTTATTTAGTAGTGATGGAATATCAGATATTCATCATTACCAAATAACATGTACTTACTATCGTCGCTCCAGACGACGTCAGACTCGGTCAGACCACTTGCCATAATGTAAAACAATAGTTTAACTGTTAAAACTAGATATGATGGTAAAAACAATAGCTGCGATACGAAAAACAGAGAAAACACAAAAGAGCGATTTGGGGAAAATCAGTATCTAAAGGTTACGAAAATCATTGTGTATTCTGTCAAATTTTATCATACAGCATATACAAAGTACACCTACCATCAAATGTCTACGTACAAATTTGAGCGCATTCGACTCATTTTGAAAGAAGCTCAAAAAATCTAAAGATGATACACTTGAGCGATATTGTATACAGGATGATCCAGAACAACCCAGATGTCCCTGAAAAGACGTATTCCTGATCTAATTCTAAGATGATTTTTCCTTTACAAAAATTTAGTCCAAAGCTAAGTTTTCAAATTACAAGAAGAAATAAGTAGCGTATCACGGGCCGCATAGAGGAGACTAGCAGGAGCGGCATTCACGATTAGACGCAGGCGTTTTACTCGCGCACACTGATCGGACGCATTCACACATTTATAAAAACACGTTTGTTCTCTCACTTTTCATTTCTGTCACACTACCTCTTTATCTTTCACATACTTTAAATATGCTAATTTCGTTAAATTATGAATTAGAATAATGAAATTGAAATAAATATTGAACTCTTTGATAAGGGAAGTTATCCGGATATCCAATTAGTTTTGAAAAAGTAACGGTTAGAAGTTATAATATTCTACCTCCTATTAACTAAAATGAGTGCCATTCGCTCGAAAAATTTGATATTTATTAGAAAAATGGATTTAAATTCCGCTTTAAGCGGCTCCGAAAATGGGTTTAAGGAGGTTTGCCTATTAGTCGAATATCAACTTAAATATTAAATTTTTTAATATGTTGTAGATATACTGTACACAAATAATTCCACAATTTGAATAATATTGACCGTATAGTTTTTTTTGTAATGTTATTCTAAAGTTGACCATTTTAAGCATATGGCCTTATGGGAGGCGGTCGTTCCGAAATAGATAATCACCGATTTAATACATACTCACCCGAGTTAGGACTTTGAAAAACTAGGATTTGGCAGATGAAATATCAACAATTGTGTACAAAAAAGCAAAATCGGCCTTTACCGTATGGATTTAAAGCTTTATTGTCACAAAGTTTACCTTTACCTCACGGATCGTATTAGTAGTAAGAGACTTGGCAACGCCGCAGTGCATAGCTGATACGAACTTCATAGAACCTAAAATCCATCTCTGATGTGACTGTCTATCACATCGCGAAGTGCAACGTTGCCAAATATACACTCGACCTTCCGAGTTGACAATCTTATACATTTGTTAATATTCTATACACTAATAATTTACTTATAAGGGAACCTCTCGAGGTGTCAAATTCTGATTTTAATGAAACTTTGTGAACTTGTAGCTTACATAAAGAGATGAATTTAGAAAATATAAGTTGCGGCTAAAAAACGGTTTGAAAGGGTGAAATCACAAATAAAAAAACTTGGCACCGCTAGCAAACTTGGCTTGTTCTAGCGGCGCCAAGTTTTTTTTACATTAAAATTTTTTTATTTCAATTAGATACTCTTATTTTCATGTATTTTTGTTTAAAAGTAGTCGTGTAACATCCGTATAATAATATCCGTATAGATAATCCTGATGATATACCAGAAGATCGACGAAGAATTGAATATTCTCAGTGAGTGTCCTCACCTGATTTTTTGGCTTATGGATCTTCTCGATATCGTCTTTCGTCCTTGCGACATAGTCCAGTCAATAGATGATACTACATAAAAGATAACTATCAGAATGTAAATCAATTTATGTGTATGATACAATTGTTCAGTTTCAAAGTAAACAGCTACTACACTAAATGTATATTTAATAATAAACCATAAATTTGTGTTAGAGTTAAAAAATAAATTTAACAATAACTGCGTCCAGCAGAGAAAGCTAATCAGTTAGGGATTAATGATTCTTTAATATGATTGGTTCTTGTATTTAGTTCTTCGCTGAATCTAAATGTAAGAACTAATCATATTAAAGAATCATCAAACGCTAACTGATTAGTTTTTTCTGCTGGACGCTGCCAATGTATATACACGGAAAAATAATTTTTGCTGAAAAAATCTAAAAATATAGTTAAATATATTAGGTGTATAAATTAATTCTCGGCCTTTTTTTTTAGTGAGAATTAAGGTTTACTCACATAGAATGAAATTATGCTTCAGTCAGAAAAGTAATTTCCACCAAAATCGATACATTTCTTTCATCTTCCAGGGAGCTGACGGATCTCCATTCGATAAAAACACGGCGGTTTTGATTCAATGAAATCTTTAACGCAATTTTCGACTTCTTCGTATGTCTTAAAGTGTGAGTTTGCAAGGTGATGTCGAAGGGATCGAAACAAATAAAAATCTGTTGGTGTTAAGTCTGGTGAATACGCCGTGTGGCAAAATTTCTCAGCCCAACTAAGAATGTCTTTAATCGTTTTCGTATGAGATTTTGCGTTGTCGTGCAGCAATATTACCAGTCTAGGCCCTTTGCCAGTAAAAAGTCTTTTACGTTTGATTTCATCACTCACACGCTGAAGTTGATGTTTGTAGCATTCAGCAGTGACAGTTTCATTCGGTTTAAGCAATTCAAAATATATCACACCCTTGAAGTCCCACCAAATACACAAAAGAAATTTTTTGCCATGAATATTATTTCGCGATCGATGTCGAAGGCTTATTTGGATTCACCCATGATTTTCTTTCTTTTGGGTTGTCGTAATGTACCCACTTTTCATCTCCCGTCACTATTTTGTGCAGGAAGTCCTTCTTTTTAAATCGAGAAAGCAAAGACAGCCGTATCACTTTGTTGTCTACGGAAAGAACGTGCGGAATCCAACGGCCCTCTTTTTGAATTCTTCTCAGCTTTCGCAACCGAATAGAAATGGCTGGCTGAGTTACTTTTAATGTTGAAGCAAGTTTAGATTCGGACTGGCATGGGTTTTCTGCCAATAACTGCTCCAAATCATTATCTTCGAACTTTTTTAGTTGTCCAGGCCGTTCGTCATGTTCGAGATAAAAATTTCCATCTCTTGTGGGACTACTTTTTACATGTACTATTGGATATAGCATTCTCTCCTAATGTCAAACAAATCATTTCCTTCGCCTCATTTTCATCATTCAAGCATTTTTTTTCAATTGAAACGCGAAAAGTAAGCAATGCCTAATACGATATGTATTTTGTCGCACGACATCGTGTTCCTTACTCTCACGGTCATTTTTTTGAGGTCAGTCGATTGAATTTCAAATTTTGTAATTTCATTATTATTCAGTACTAAACTTCACGTGAATAAGTTTTCGCTTAAATAAGTGCTGCAGTTTATTAAATGTTAGGGCCAAGAATTAATTTATACACCTAATAGATCCAAAAGTAATTCTGTTGAATCATCAATATAATTATGAAGAATGACATAAAATAAGTGTCAAAATTTTTTGCAATATTGTTTATTGTGTTTGAATGTCCAACATAATTATTTTGACAATTCAACAAAATTATTTTCAGATCTGTATCTAGCTAAATTTTTACTACACTTAGTTCTTTGTCAGCGAACATCTAGACACTCACTTCCTCGACTACAAACGTCTAGACACTCACATCGAATACCTACACCCACTATGGCTTTTGAAACATGTTATTATATGCAACAGTTTATTATTAATATTGTTGAATAGGAAATTATAATAAGAAATTAATTCTCGAAAAAGAAATTAATTACGAATCTTATTGATTTCATTTATCCGCGCAATGCGTCGAATTAATAATTATTTATCGACCTAATATATTGATAAATTTATTATTCATTAATTATTATCCTGCGAATTACCCATTTCATTTCACTATCGATACACTAATGAAACCATATGATAAATCGATAAATGAGAGTCGCAATAAACGATTGCCATCTATCGTCGAAAATATGAAAAGGACATGACTTTTTGAGGCGATGACGTATCTTACATAAAAATTTGACATTTCGGATTTCGCATGATTTCGTATCACGATATTTCCCTTCGTAGGACACATAGAGGTAAAATAAACATTTATTATACAATTTAGACCAAAGCTGTCGATTGAGCTCATATACAGAAGTCAATCGGTCCAGCCTTTATTAAAAAACCGATAATTTTGGATGCTCGCAACTCGCTGACTCGCGTAAAGAGGGGACGGTCTCGCGCTGCGCGTCCACTTGGCGCGAGACACTATCGTGTCTTTTGATATCAAATTAAGTAAAGAATACAATCCATAATTGCGTTACCTTGTCCATTCAAGTGTTACCACAAAAAGTTAAAGAAGTAAACACTTGGCGTTGCTGAGCTTTTTTGAAAAATGTTCAATCGCCAATATCGAATGGTATTCGCGAAAACGTAAGCGTATTCTGTCCGCACGTTTCCCCAATATTCTACACCATGATATTTTGCCGGCAATCGTCCGACTCTTTTTAATCCGCGACAGAAGCAGAGTCTTCGCTGGCCGCTCACGACTCTCACGCTTTCGTATCATCTTTCTTCAATGCGTCAACCCTTCGCGAAACTCCCGTATTTTATCTCCTTTTTGTTGGCCTTTGTTCCGTCATCGAACCGGCTAATCAGACTGATTAACCAGATTGTCGCTGATTGTTCCACCCGCTGGTTCTAACGACCACTTAATTGGTGAATAACGAATTACATAAGTGGCGTTGAAATTCGGAAATCTTGGGGATGGTAACGCACCCCCTAAGCGTAATGATCCTTTAAACGGAGAGAGCAACTAATTATGTATTCACGTGTATAATATAAAAAGATCATTTTATAATTATATATGCTGCTTTTGAAAGCCAAAATATCGATTATAATTGTTTTATTTCATCAGTATAAGCAATTATAGCTATTTATACTAAAAAAATAAGTAATTTTTTGTATAACATTCTTACTTGCGGATTCAGATTCAATGCACAGAAAATTATAAGAAACTTTTTTGTTTTTTAAACTGCCAAATCATGTATATTTGTACAATAAGATATTACTTTCTTCAATTAAAATGACAAATGAAAATTATATAACTTTTTGCGATAGTATCTCGCCATAATAAAAGAAGAAAAGGTATTTCAGCTTGTAGTCCAAGATATGTCATTTACTTCAAATTAATTAATATTAATTGCGATTTCAAGAATTATCTTCTTAATCTCTTTAGCGTGTATTTTTACATGGCAGTGTTTTGCGCCATAACGCTTCGCTTGTCTTAGCGCCGAGACACTATCGTGTCTTCAGATCGCGCTTGTTATCGATTTTGTTTTTAATCTCGTCAAAATCTTCCAATGATTTCAGAATTCGACGTACATGCGATTGTAATTAAAACGTCAGGAAAATCTTACCTTAAAATTCGCACATTGGTTCGCTTCGTTTTCAATAAGTAACAAACAAGGGCGATGAGACAAAGAGCGACGGGGAATGCAAATAGAATTTCATGGTACTAAATAGTGTACCCGATGAATACACCTAATATTCGAATAAATGAATAAAAAATGAATGAAAATACCCATTTGAATGCATTCTTTTTTATTCGTCAAAAAACGAATAAAAATTTTTTTATTCCATTTGAATGAATATTTTTTGAATATGATTATGAATATTTTCGCATTTACTTCTACTCTGTATTATCTGCACATAGTTTGCAAGCCGCCTACAAAACAAAACAGAAATCTGTAAAAATAATGAAACAGGCAGAGGAATCCTCCATCAGTGAGGCCAAGACTAGTGACGAGACACGGTATATAATTAAACAAATTGAGGATAAAAATCAACAATGTATGTCATCGCAAATAGAAACATATTATATAAAATTATATGTTATCTCAAATGAAGACTTATGTAAAATTATGTGTCATATCAAATAGATTGTACTTATAAATAAAAAAAGTATCGCTTTCTAAAATATTTTAAAAAGTTTCTAAGTTTTCCTCATCAAATCTAAATATTACAAAAATAAATAAAATACTACAAAAATAAACAAAATTAATTTTTTTTACTTAAAATCATCGAATTGCCGATTATAATTAAAGGGTAATGATTGCTTATTGGAGCTTTCTTTTTCAGTTTATATTTTGTTTGAATACTTAAATGAATATGAATATTCGTTAAATAATCATAGCCTTTTTTGTGAGAGAGAGAGAGAGAGAGAGAGAGAGAGAGAGAGAGGAGAGAGAATCACAAATTTTTGTAATTTATTTACTCAATTGGTCAGCAAACTTAAAGAATTGAACATTGAAGATCACAAATCAATCTCATTAGATAGATGTTGTGTCACATTTAACAAACATCCTCATAGATACTCTAGATTGTGTCAACGAAAAATGGAACTTTATCTCAAATAAATGTGACATTCCGAAGGCTGAATTTCTGACAATAGTTCAATTTGTTCTAGATTCCACAGTTTTTACATTTGACAATGTAATTTATAAACAGAACTTTGGCACTCCTGTGGGATCTCCCTTGTCACCTATCCCCAATAGGGAGAAAATGTTTTTAAATGTTTTTTAAACGTTAATTTTTTATTAATTTTACATTTCATGATTCGTTTTTAAAATTACATTTGTTTAACGCCTATTTAATGTTTTTTAAACGTTTATTTGTAATTAATTTTACGTTTTATGATTCGTTTCCAAATTATATTTTTTAAACATTTATTTAACGTTCATTAAACATTTATTTAACGTTCATTAAACGTTAATTTTGCACTAATTTTCGGTTTGGAAAAATGTTTCGAAGAAACATTTTTTAAACATTTATTTAACGTTAATTAAATGCTTGTTTTACATTAATATTCCGTTTAATAAATATTTCGAAGCAACATTTATTAAACGTTTATTTAACGTTTATAAAATGTTAATTTTACATTAATTACTCATTTGAAATTGTTATGTCCAAGCCCTTGGAAATTTGAAATCGAATGGGAGAGACAAGGATGGAGATGGAGAGGGTATGGAAGGACGTGCAGACTTTATCTCACAGGTATACGCGCAGAGGCGAATACCTGAGAGTCGGACGCACTTCTTATCGCTCCGGAATATGGGTCAACGTCCAGAAGGGACGCTATAACACCTGTTTCCTACGAGCAGTGCGTACGTCGGTCCTGACTTCGAGTCAAGAAACCTAATCCCTATAACTCGGGACTGGACCACGTGCGATCTCTGAAAGGGATGGAGTACGAGGTCGTTTTTGGTTTTTAAAATGAAAGGAGAGCAATCATCTTAACAATATTCTATTATAATTTATTACTAAACATAAATTACAGTTTAACAATACGCGCTTAGAAGTAATAAATTATTTCTATAGGTTATTGTAAAATTTAATTTTATATTCATGTTACAATTAATACAACTCGGTTATCTGTACGTTACAATAAATGAACTCGGTTATCTACATGTTACAGTAAATGATTGCAAAAATCGCTGGCCGATTATAAAATAATAGGAATATTTGTGCCACTAGAGAATGTAGACATAGGGCGAGCGTGAGTCTATATTAGTATATATACGGTGAGGCGATACCTGTTGGTTATTGAATTTCTTTAATTATGATAGTGGAAGGAGGGAAAAGGTCATTGAAAAGGTCAATCGGAACTAGGTAAGGAAAGGGGGAATTGGGAATGAATACTGGAATGTGAGTTCTAGGAAGTTGTCCGGCTACGGCAGCTCGGATTTCCTCGGGATCGAAATAATCAGGGCCGATGGTGTAGGTGCCCTGCGGGAGAGGATCGGTGGTGCGATCGAAACGATTCACTAAGGAATGATTTACGTTAGGTTCTGTAGTGTGTAATATGTGAGGAGCGACTTACTGTTTGGTTGTCCGAGCAGACGGGTTGTCGAATTTTACTTCTGGATACATTGTTGGTCAGTGCCTCGGTTCTCCTGGTCTCGTGGATGGTGATGACCGAATTTTGAGCACTGATTCTAATAGCTTTCACGAGCTAAATGAAATATATTTTTTTTCTGTCCGTCTGTTCTTCGTGTCTCGCGATGTCGTGGTTTATATAGTCGTTTTTAGGAGGTGGTTCCATGGTAGAATGTGTCAAATTGGGAAATTGGGGAATCAGATTCACAGGATTTTGATATGATAACAGGCTTGACTGGTCATTGGGAAATTTCCCTCAAGTTAGCTCCGCCTGCTATGTCAGTTTGATTCGCTCTTATTCTTATTCGTGATAAGGTATCACTTCCCTAAAGGTTTCAGACTCACGATCGCCTATTGGAGAATTTCGTTTCTGGGGAGGGATGAGTTGTAAGTTACCTATTTCCCTTTTTATCAACATCTGCTTAAAAGAAAAGGTAATCTACTTTTTATCAACATTCCTGGATTTAGTTAATCTTGTTCCTTGGGAAGCAAGAAACGTGAATTATTATTTTGTTGATTTTCCCATCATCGGAAAGTGTCATTATTAGATTTATGACCCTTTCTTAAGCTTATTATCGTTAGACGTGCGTGATATCGGCGTGGGATGATTCAACATTTTACCTTCCCTCGAGTATCGAGTTCGCGATATGACCCTTATCAAGGATGTTCGATTCTGGATCCGGCTTAGCACCTTGGTGCTAACGGCGCGGTTTGAAAATGATTATTCGGTTTCTTTTTCCACGATATTCGAGAGGAGATTAAAGGCTTGGTTATCGCGGGTTACTAAATTCTAAATAAACATATTTTTCTGCTGGGACATTTTTTCGGATTTATGTTATCGATTGAATTTGTTCGTATCTTACTTTATTGATCGAGCGATCGTAAAACGAAGAAATCGTGGAGTCCACTGGACGTAACAAAATAATGTTTAGAAGGAGCATTTCTTAAACATTTATGTAATGTTTATTAATGTTTATTTTACATTAATTTTCCATTTCAAATAACGTTCCAAAAAAAACATCTTTCAAACATTTAATTAACGTTTATTAAATGTTAATTCTACACAAATTTTTGTTTGAAATAATTCGAAGGAACATTTGTTAAACGTTTATTTAACGTTAATTAAATGCTTGTTTTACATTAATTTTCCATTTGACGTAATGTTTCGAAGGAACATTTATTAAACGTTTATTTAACGTTTATTAAATTATTTATTTTACATTAACTATTTGTTTGAAATAGAGGTTTAAAGAAATATTTTTTAAACGTTTGTTTGAATTTCAGTAAATGTTCATTTCACATTAATTATTTGTTTGAAATAATAGTTTAAAGAAACATTTATACAATGTTTATTAAATGTTTTTTAAACGTTTATTTGTAGTTAATTTTATAATATAATACGTTTTATGATTCGTTTTCAAAATAACATTTTTTAAATGTTTATATGAAATTTATTAAATGTTGATTTTTTGTTATTCATTTATTCCAAATATTTTATTTAATTAAAAACATATTTATTTAACGTTTATCTAACGTCTATTATAAATATGTAAAAAATGTTATTATTTTCTAAAACTCAAATAAATAAAAAACGGATCAGAATAATGAAATAATCACGGAAGAGAAGTTAACACAATATAACTGCGTTAAGTGTACCATATATGGACAATAAGAACTGTGTGCATCAATAGTTATAAGTGGCGTAAGGTACGAGACTCATAATCCTGAGGTCCCAGGTTCAAAACCCGGCCAGTAAGTGAAAAAGATTAAAATTTAATTAAAAATTAGAATTAATTAATAAAATTAGTTGTCTAACATTTAGGCACTGGTGATAAAAAAAGTAAATTAAAAAAAGGTTTTACGTTATTTTTTCTAATTTTGTTCAAATAATTTTAACATTAAAAAACGTTTTTTTAACGTTGAATAAATATTTTTTTAAATGTTAAATAAACGTTTTTAAACGTTAAAAAAATATTTTCTTCAAATACTAAAAAAATGTTTTTTATCATTAAACAAACGTTTAAATTAATATTTTTTTAATGAAAAAAATGAGACTTTTTACGTTGCTTTAAACGTTTGTGAAAACGTTTTTTTAACGTTTCCAAAAACGTTAAAAAAAATATTTTCTAAACGTTTTTTTCTCCATTGGGTCATTGCAGACTTAGTGCTGCCAAGATTAGAGTGTACTGCATTTTTATCATTAAGTAACCAGTTATGATTCTATTATCGTTATGTAGACGACCTATGCACTGCAGTTCCATCTTCCAAGATCGAGCAATTATTAGAATGCTTCAACTCGTTCCATCCACGACTCCAATTCACTTTAGAAAATGGAGGAGATTCGTCAAAATTTTTTGGATGTAACTATTAAGGAAGAAGGGAAGTCTTTAACTTTTGATTGGTACCATGAACAAAGTTATTCGGGGAAATATCTGAATTTTTTTGCAACCATTCAATCCATAGATATCTACGAGATTGCCGATACGGGAAAAAATGTGTCAATAAAATCGCCATCTTTACTGTGAACAACGCCCGCGCATTATAACCAAAGAGGTTATATCCATAGAGTAGGGGAGCCATAGGAGCCTCTGTAAGTGGGAAATGTTAGACATTGGAAAGAGAAAGAATATGGGATGGCCATCTTTATCTTTGTCTAATGTTGCGCGCGCATCGAACTTTGAAAGCTGAGTGGGAAGGCATCGAAGAGGGGAAGTTTTGCCTCTGACAAAGAAGTCATATAACCTCTTTGCTGACATAGCTTAAGCAACAAAGATTATTTCCAAGAGAAAAGTATTGTGAAAGAAGTAAAAATGACAAGAACATGTATTGTTTGTAAAAAACAACCTATTCCGTTTGAGCAATCTCGAAGTTTTCACAAGTAAGTTTATCAAATAATTAATAAATTTTTATTCAAAGCCAGTTATAAAAATCGTAAAATATGAAATTAATTTAATTATGTTGTATGGTTGTGTGTGTGTGACCTTTATAGCTTTGCATTGTTTTTTGACATTAGAGTTGTTTGTTATTATTAATTTATTTATTCAAAGTACACAGCTAGGTTATTACCAAAATACACTCGTCAACAAAATTAACGCATAATCTGTTTTATCCTGCAAAACAAGGCAAATTTCGAGATACAATAACTTCGTCGAAAATCATCGTATTGAGATTTTTAAAAAAGCATTTTAAAGCT
>NW_017257921.1:0-5939 GCF_001594055.1 Mycetomoellerius zeteki
CAATCAGAATCAAGCTAGATCGATGTTGACTGGACCGCAACGCTTCCGACGCTTCCGATGCGACTAATGTAGAACCAGCTTAATGCGGGGTCTACAATAGAAGTCGTAGCGGTCGTAGGATCTTAAGTCGTAGAAGATTAACCAATCACAGTCGAATATGAGAAGAATACTCAATTGTGATTGGTCAATTTTCTATGACTTCTATTGTTGACCTCGCATAAAAGTCGCATAACAGTGTCGCAAGCATGTCGCAAGCGTTGTGGTCCAATCAGAGTCGAGCTAGATTGATGTTGATTGGATCGCAACGCTTGCGACGTTGCGATACGATTAATGTAAAATTAGCTTTGATACGGGGTCTACAATAGAAGTCGTAGGATCTTAAGTCGTAATTGTGTTAAGATACCCTGCAGATAGCAAAGTGTGTCTCAGCAAAATCGCAAAAATCTGTGATTGCTTATAATGGCAACTTGCTGTAGATTTGTCTTCAACGATTTCGAATATACTGACGTTGTAGTAGCATGCAGACCACAATGTGTATATGTATTGCCAGCGGTTTAACAGCAAGATAGCTGCGTCAATGTTATCTTGTGTTATCGGCGATATGACAGCATTGTATGATTCTGTATATTATTATGGCAACATGATGGCAACACAGTACGAATTTCGATGATGACGATTTTAAGGTTGTTGGCAATTTGCTACTCAATGTTATCATATTGTGAAGGCATCGAATTGCCAACAAATGAGGACTCTTCGGTTGCTGCAATTCTAATAGCAACGCATACTTAGGCCTAGTTCAACTTGTTTCTCATCTCTTTCCAATTCTAAAATTGGAACGAGACAATGAATAAGTTAAACCTCGGTTAAGAGTTAACCGTGAGTCGTGGAACTAGGCCTTGGCGAGCAACTAAACAGACACGTTGCTATCTGGGTACGTTAAACGATTGGAAAGCACCCCATGTAAAGGTACCATTACGTAGGAGCGTCGAGCATTGTGAGCTTACTATTCGCTAAAAAGGGGCTACAAGGGATAAGGAATAAAGAATAAGAATTTCAACCTATCGGAAACTGTCTATTGTTACGTCCCGGGGTTCTTTCGGCGGGTAACCGAGGTTCGAATTATCCCGAGACTACTACGGTAGTATGAAGGTAAAATTTGAGGTAGTGGAGTGGCTAATTAACTTGTCCAATTTATTTGTTATTAATTAGAGTTGTGCGCTCGATACAGTGATGATAGTAGATTCTGGGGAGGTCCAGGATGTATCATCTGTCCTACCTAAATATGAGAGGAACCTTTCTAATATTTCCGGGCAATCGCGACAATTCGACACGTGATGCACGTTAGCTAACGACACGGAACATGTGTCACAATTTTCAAACCGTTCAGGAAATCCTAAGTGGATGTAATGTCGTAACACGCCGAGATATTTACTCTTTTCGGAGGCCGAAAGCAAGGTGTAACATTCTGGGCACTTAATTCCGTTACTTTCGTTATCCCGATAAAACAGTGATGATGCGCAACAGGCGCTCCGTACCCATGTAACGTAAGGGTCTATTCTCAACTGGCGACGAGAAATAGCCAATTACGAGTGCGGGTGTACTGGGCACATACTACGCGGGATCGGATTCGCGGCTCGTCGTGACCGAAATAGATTAATTAATAATTTCTTATCCTTTGATGAAGTTCTGGGTGGCGATGACGAGTCGTGAGAGGATGAGCGGGCGGCTTCCAATTTCCCTAGTGTCTCAGCTCTGCCATTGGTTCTCCCGAGTCCGTGGTGATTGGATTGCGGTTTATTAACACGCGACCGAGTTTCATTAGTTAAAGTGTTCGTATAATTTAATACGACGGATTATGGAGAACAGGTTTCATTCAGAGATTTTACTCGGATTTAACAAACCACATGAATTTATTATTTGTAGTTTCGTACACAATCAAAGGTTACACATTTTGGCTTAATATTAAGAATGATTTACATTAACGCGGGAATTGAATTACGCTTAAAATTCAGAATTAGAATTACTCTAGAACTTGAATGAAGAATTTGAAACGTGCACGCGACACGTGAGAGCTTAAGGTCAATGGTTTACATGTCCTCGGAGGTACTCTAGACCCGGACTCGCGATTCTAAGGGTGCCGTCACATGTACACGGAATCGGAATGACGGAACGAATTTCTTACTAGAAATAAGTTCACTAGCATTTTGTTCGGTAAGAAGTTTCTCTGCTGTATCGGAACTATCGGAACTATGGCCGGAACGGTACAACGGAATCAACGGAATATTACATCGATTATGATTTTAGAAGCTGTATTTGCTCCAATACGATATGCATATGAAAGAGATGCCATACGATCACCAGATGCCAACCAGCGTAAAACCAGTTGCACTCTTGTACGAGATGAAATTGGAACTCGGCATAATTCTTGCTTCTCAATAAATGGTCCAACTAATGACAGCAGTTCTTCAAATAATTCCGGAGTCATTCTAAAGTAATTGAAGAATTTCTCACGATCGGTCGTTTGCATTTCAACGACTAAATTGTCACTTGTGCCTTGAAGATGAGGCGCGTAGGGGGTTCATTTTGACAGCTCGGCGGAGGGAAGAGGGGGTTTGTTTTGACGCCATGGTAGAGTAGAGGGGGTTTGGTATTCTCCATGGCTGCCCACATACTACTTTCCGCGGTACCTAATATCGTATGAAAATTACTTATAGTTTAGTTTTGATATTAATTTTGAATATACTTACATTAAAATTAGGCATTATACTTTATAGTTAAGTTTATGAGTGTCATGTTCATGAGTGTTATAAATTGAGTTCTGGAGAAGCTTATTACGATCAACGAAGCAGTAATCAGCGAAGCTGATTACGACCATTCATTCATGTATAACTTTTGAGTGCAAAGCTATTAAGTACCCAGACAGCAAAACGCTTGTAGTCTTCTAGCAGACTGTCAGCAGATTCGAGCAGAAAATGACGGCAGTCTGCCATCAATTGCATCCGCATTAGGCTTGTGTTCTGTTAATATCTCCTATCGACATAATATGAAGGTAAATTGTTGGCAGAAATTGAGCAGATCCTGCCGACATTATCTGATTCTGTTGTTTTTTTTCTAACAGTCTGTCAACAGTATTATGTACATCTAATTCTGTAACAATTCTGTTGCTATTTTGTCGGCATAGTGTAGCAGACATTTAAAAAAAAAAGAAATACTGCTTTCTACATACTTGGCTATCTGGGTATTAGTGGTGCGAATTATCATTTTTTGATGATTTGATATAATGATATTATAACTGTAAAAAAAAGTTATCGATTATACTTCATTACACTTTAAAGATGGTTTCATTGTTCAAAAATTAAGGACCACTTGGATTATATTTATTTAATTTGATATGGAATTTAACTAGATACCAGTTATGTTAATATCAAATCTTTTATACGAATGATACATATCATTAGTTAAGTGAATAACAAAGACAGTACTATTTGAGTTTTACTTTTTAATTTAATAGAATTTAACTTGATTAGTTAAGACAGAGCATTTGGATTTTAATTTTTAATTTGGCACTGTAGTTTTTTTCTTGGAGTAATAACTTTTGACAGAGAGAAAGAATTGAAGCCACCATTACTTGGGTTGGAATAGGAAATCTTTCAATAAGAATATGTTTGAAGAATTAATTGCATTACATGGTATCTCTGTAAAAAGTTATAGATTATACTCCATTACACCTCGTGGTTTCATTATACCCAAGGTTCTATAAATTTAACTTATTTAACAATGTGTATTTAGGTGTTATTTATTGATTCCATTGTAATTAAAAAAAATTTTTTAATCATTCTAACAAACAAAATAATATTTTGGGGAACTTTAAAATAATATTTAATAAAGTAAACAATAAAAATATATAAGCTAATACAATATACATATATTAACATATCTAAAATATGATGAAGAAACTTAGGGCTGGTGATTTGCTTCGAAGGCTTCGATATTCGAACTTAGAAGATTCGAAGCTTCGACATTAAAATCTTCTATATTTCGGAGCTTCGAATCTTCGAAGTTTCGAAACTTCGATACTTCAAACTTCGAAGCTTCAAACAATCAAAATTATATAATTATTAATTTAATATAATAGTAATAGTATCGTAATAGGAAATTATACGACAAAATCTTAAATAAAATGTTTAAATGTTATAATTACATCGTTAAATTAAAAAATACGTAAATTTAAGCACTTTTATTGATTTTATGATTCTATTAGAACTTTTTACTGTTCTTCATTTTGTTTTATGCTGAGAAAGACTTAGTGAAATCAAAATGTTCATATCAATTTGTTATAGTTTTATTACTTTATTTCAAAATAAATTTATTTTTACTTTCTTAATCTTCTTAACCCATTGAGATCCATGTCTAATCCAGCAAGAGCTGAAAAATAACAATTGGAAATAGAACTGGTTACTAAAGAAAATATTTCTGACATAAAAAGTACATTGCAAAAATTAATTTTGCAACTAATTGTTATAAACAAATAAATAAAAGTTATAGAGAAAAACTAATTACACCTATCAATTCCGAAATAGTTACTAAAGGAGCATGTAAAACTTTCTTAAATCGTTTATTTGTTATATTTATATATCCACACAGATTCGAATTTACATTTTATATACATTTATTTTATCATAATAATCGACATTGTTTTGGACCTCCGAAATTATAGCTGCTTATAGGCTTTGTATTTCTTATATTTATTTTTTTTTTTATAATTTATCACGTTTCTTAAATATTATATATTATATTATTATATATGAGAGATTTATTTTAATCACTTTCATCGATTTTACAATTCCATCATCCGATTTTCCGTTCTTAAAAATTATTATGTTATTCTTAGAAAGATTTACAAATAGTTAAGTCGAAACATTCATATTAATTTACTGTTTCTTATAATTTCATTTAGAATTAATTTATTTTTACTTTTTTAATTTTTTTAATTGGAATGTTTTATTGAGCATTATTTTTTCTTACAAGTGTATCGAGTCTAATTATTAATATATAATATTCAGGTTATAATACTTCTAAACTTTTTAAGAATATCACAGTTTTTATGCATATATGGTACATATGTATGTTAATTAATTCTTTTTATTTACAATATTTTAGCATTTCCTGAATTTGCCATTCGTATAAATGTATTTTTCGATGCTTCGAAAACATCATAAACTTCGAAAATTCGAAGTTAACTTTGAAGCTTCGAATTCTCTCGAAGCTTCGAACCTTCGAAGTCAATCAAAAATAACAACTCTAGAAGAAAGAGCAAATTAATCGATTAATCGATAAATTGAAAATAAATGCCTAAATAATAAAAACTATAGAGAATAAATAAATGACATAAATTAAATTAATTAATAATAAATAAGTAATTAAAAAGTTTTAAGCAAGAAAGGAAAAATTTTTTATTTTAGCTTTTATTTCTGATTTTAGCTTTCGGAAAATCAGAATGAACTGAGAACGATGTTACAAGGAATTATTATAATATAATATAATAATCGTTCTCAGTTCATTCTGATTTTCCGAAAGCTAAAATCAGTTGTTTGAATAAATGCCTTTTTTTATTTCGTGTAATATTCTTTTGTAGATAATCATTATTTCGTAACATTGACGTGCGAAGCAAATGGCACTTCGTATTTCCTCTGTCGGCGTAGTTCACGCCCCTTCCATTCCTAGCCACGCCGCACTGCCGACCCCATCGGAGATTCGCAGTACAAAACCATCCCCGGAACTAGCAGCAGTTCATCGCGGTGCGCGGTGGTACGCGGATGCTTTGTGTGATTCGATCACACTGTTATATCAACTTTATCTAAAGTGTAATTTACAACGTGAAATTATCTTTTTCTCTATGTATTACATTACAGCAGCATTTCGTACATTTTTGTACATTT
>NW_017257922.1:0-1013 GCF_001594055.1 Mycetomoellerius zeteki
TGCAATCTCAATCAAAAATTGATCGCAAGTGATTATTTACTTAAATTATTAGATAATACCGAAAACAATTACTAAGTTTTCGAAAACTTTACGCGAGAGTGCTCCAGTACGCTGCTATGTGTTATGCATAAACTGGGGCACTGTGACGAGGTGATGACGCTAATAATCTCGCGTCATATAGAAGTGCGTGAATATTTCCATCATGAGGAGGATGACGTTGGTGGGCATATTAATGAATTTCATCGGAGGATCATCAATAACGCAGGGGTAGAAGTAGGTAAGCCCTGTCAAAATAAAATTTTATATTTTTTTTGAAAAAAAGATTCATTATTATTAATTACGTTATAATTTCTTTTATAGCGTCAAATCGTCAAGTGGTACGTGTTAATCCTGTGCAATACGTGCGACGTGGGCCTCTGAGTCTGTGGCGACGACAACGCCACGCAAAGGATGAAGACGAGGTTGTTGCTGCATATAAGTTGGAAAAATAAAAATATTGATCAAATGCTGGAAATTTCCTTTATTAAAATATTTTTTATTTTTTCTAGGAAGAGCACGAATCGAACCGCCGAATAATGCGGTGCTTCCACCGTCGCCCAATGTACAATCCCTCTCATCGAAATAGGTAAGACGATTTTAAAAAATATCCATTGTAAAATATAGTTCATATAATATTACTGTAATAAGAAGAAAACTAAAAACATTTTTATTTTAGATGATGATGATGATGATGATGATGGTGCTGATGTTTGATATCATTGGAGATTCACAGCGATCGAGGAACTCATCAATCGTCATTTCTTTGTCGTGTAAGTTCAAAAAATCAGTTAACGAAACATAGGGTTAGTTCTGGAAAAAAAAGAAAAATAGCAGTAAAAATTATTTTCTAGCACGCGAAAATGAAGAAGAGGAAGAAGAAGAAAATGGTTCGAATATTTTCGATTATGAGAACAACGAAGATGCCGCTGATGAGACAAATGAAGATATTGCCAATGATGCAGCCGACGAAATTG
>NW_017257922.1:3460-8874 GCF_001594055.1 Mycetomoellerius zeteki
GGTCGCGGCGAGAATCCGTTGTATGACGGCTGCGCGTTACTCTCCTCCTTAGGTCGTGAACCTTCATTCCGATTAAATATAATAGTGATGATGTTGCAAGATTTGGAACATTAGATCAATTTAGTGCATTTAAATTTGAAAATTATTTACAATCTGTAGATTACAGAAAGAAATTGATAAGGAAACCTGAGAAACCATTACAACAAATAATTCGTCATAAATATAAATTAAATAATAATATTCAGTTGGATGATAATCAATTTAATTCTTTGCTAATTCTAAAAACACAACATAACATGGGACCAATAATCAATAACATAAGTGTTCTTGTGCAATATAAACAAGTAATTTTAAGTAAATTTGTATTAAAAATAACCGAATCGGATAAATCAAAACAGCCCTTATTTCAAATAGCGATTCTTTTCCGTATTCCCAAAAGCTGGCGCAATTGTTAGACCAAATCGAACCAGCAGACGCGACCCGCGAACTCGTATATATGTTGGAAAAATTAGAGATCAATCTCGCGTTTCCCAACTACAAGAGAATTCGAAAAGGCGATCCACATAGATTCGCGTACAGCTCCGCAATCTTTTTGGCACCGGATTCAAAATTACCTTTCCAAACAACTATTCGATACTCCCTAGTGAAAATCCTTAATCGCACAACTCTATCTCCTACTCCCTAGTAAATTCCTCAAATAGCCTCTTCCACGCACGCACGCACGCATGCACGCACGCACGCACACACACACACACACACACACTCTCTCTCTCTCTCTCTCTCTCTCTCTCTCTCTCTCTCTCTCTCTCTCATAACATTTGTATTATGTAAGAAGCCTAGAACTCGTAACAAATATGGAAATAAAACGTAGTTCATAGTTGTAAACGCTAATAGATACAAATATATATATATATACATATATATTATTATACCCATTAAACATAATAATATATATAAATTTCAATCGATAAATAAATGATATTAAGTTGTTCAAGTATATAATCGGGTATGACAATCATAATTGATGAATAAATGATGTTAAGTTGTTCACCAGTCAAGATTTATTTCCGCCACCTTTCCGATTCATTGCATCTAACCGAGGGTCGTACGGGTCCTACCCCCAGTCACAGGGATTAAGTTCCTTGACCGAAATAAAGGATCAACGGTGGCACTGTCTCGATCGGCGTTATAACACCTGTATAGGCGTTGACCCGCTCCGAAGACTTGCACAAGTGCTTCCGACTCGCGGCACGCGTCCACGGAGCGATAAGCCGCGGAAAACAGTTTCGGTTGCGTTACCACCCCCCTTCCCCCTTTTTTCTACTCCTAAACTCCTCGTTTTCCATGGGATAAAGAACCTCGGGGGTTGGACGTAACATAACCATTACGAAAATTGCAAAATGGTAAAAAGTGTTCGACTCTCAATTTCATCCGCTCTTATATCTATCCACGAGCAGTGATGCGCTGTCCGTGGGAATATTCCCTCACGGGAGCGTTCGTGCGCATGCGTAAGCTGACGTCACAGTTTCGTGTCGGCTGCTTTCACATACGTATCCCCGCGCGTGGAGAAGGTGCCCAAAGGGCTCTTTATAATTTTCGCGCATTTTTTGCGAGAGGTAGGTAATCAATGTGTAATAAAAAGCAAAAATGAATAAATGGGAATCAGTAAACAATGTGCAATGAAAAATTATGATAATATATTTGATAGTTGTATAATCTAACATACAAATTAAATAAGTTCGAGTATTAAATTTGTATGTAGCATAACTATCTGAATATCTAATATTATCATAACTTTCTATTGCGCATTATTTATCGCACTGATTCTCATTTGCACATTTTTGCTTTTTGTTTTTAATTGTTGGAAATTTTAAAATTTGGAATTTTTAATCAATGTATGATATTGTACAAATGAAGTTACAGATATTTTATTATTTTAGATATTTGATAATATTACTGTATTATATTAAAAAACAATGGAGATGGATCCACCAGATTAGCCGTCAACAAGTGGCATCAAGGAAAAAACAAGAAGATCAAAAATGAAAGTATTCCAGTACTCTTGGTTAAGTATAGACACTTTTAAAAATTGGTTAATGCCACACGAAAATAATGAAAAAGCTCTCTGCTCGGCTTGCAATAAAGTTATTTCATGTGGCAAATCAGACCTAACAAAACATTCTAAAACTAAATATAAAGAATATAAATAAAAACCGTAATATCACATCATCTGCTTTATTACATGAGCTTGAAAGTAATATCAAAGATAAAAGGGACCATATTAAGAAAGTAAAAACAGCCGAGATAAAAATATCAGCTTTTTATGCGGAACATAATATAGTTTTTCAGACTATAGATCACTTGGTCCCTTTACTAAAGACAACTTGTTCTGATCCATAGATAGTTAATGATCTCAAATTATCAAGGAAAAAATGCACACAAATAATAAAGAATGTTTTAGGAAAATGCGAAACCGAGAAACTAATTACAAATTTAAAAAATCAGAAATTTTCAATTTTAATTGATGAAAGCACAAGTATCTGTAATGATAAGTTGCTTTGTATTTTAGTAAAGTATGTATCATTAGAGACTAAAAAATGTATAACTCAATTATTAGAATTAGTTCCTTTAGATGCAAAAGAATGTACTGCAGACAAATTATATTCAACGTTTGAAAAATGTTTAAAAAGTAAAGGAATACCTTTATCAAATATTGTAGGAATGGCAAGTGATAATGCTTCAGTGATGATAGGTGTTCGAGATTCTTTTGTAACTAGATTAAAACAAGAGGTACCGGCCCTCGTTGTATTAAAATGTATTTGCCATTCCTCAGCTCTTATTATGAGCAAAGCTTGTTCAAAATTGGCGGATTCATGTGAAAATGTTTTACATGCAGTTGCAACATATTTTTCAATCAGTGCAAAAAGATCGGCTATCCTGTGCGAATTTCAGAACTTTTTTGGAATTGAATCACGTAAAATCTCAAAATTATCAGGTACAAGATGGCTCGTCTTGCAGAAGTGTGTTACTAGACTTCTCGATAACTGGGAAGTCTTGAAACATTACTTCCACCTGGAAACTATTGAAAATAAAAATAACTCGGCAATAACTATCTTTAATACTTTAAATGACAATAAAATTAAAGCTTACATATTCTTTTTAAAATACACTTTGAAATCTTTTAATGAGTTCAATGCTTTGTTTCAAGGAAGACAAATTTTAATTCATAAATTAGCTGAGACTAGTGAGCATTTAATAAAGCAGATGGGATACAATTTCTTGCTACCTAAAGCATTACAAGACATTTCTATGGACATTATTAATCCTCAAAATTTTTTACCAATGCATTCAATTTATGTTGGTCCAGAATGTGAATCTTTGTTACAATTACAATCTTCAGAATTTGTAATGGAAGTAAAAACCACTTCTTTATCTTTTTATATAACCGCTTTAGAAGAAATGATACAACGATTGCCTTATAATAATGAAATTCTTCGAGAATTAAAATTTTTAAATCCTGCTGTAGCTTTGCAAGAAGAAAGTAGACTTATCTTTCCAGATTTGAGAAATATAGTAAGACATTTTCAAATTTCTGATATTACGGATTTAGCCTATGAATGGAGAATGTTGCCTATTGTATTTGATGACGCAAATAAAACTCTTTTAGCTAATTTAGAAATTGATGACATGTGGAAGACTATTTTTCAAAAAAAGAAACTCAATAATGAACCGTTTTTTCCAAATTTAGAGAATTTAATAAATATAGTTCTGTCACTTCCACATTCTAATGCCGAAGCAGAGAGAATTTTTTCTATTGTTACAGATGTGAAGAATAAAAAGAGGAACCGGATAGATGTATCCAGTTTAGATGCAGTATGTAAAGTACGATCGAGTTTCCAAGCTAATAATATTGATTGTCGCACTTTTCAAGTAGATTCTACACATTTGGAACTGCACAATTATAAGAATTTATTTTCTCCTAACTCTTACGATAGTCAACATAAAGATCAATAGAGCATTTAAAGACTTTCACACATGTTTTCATTATAACTTTTCTTTGTATTATTAGTAGAATTTAATCTCATTTTTTTTACATTTTATTAACATTCACTTATATAAATTTAACATTTTTAAAAATCTTTTCTCTGTTCCCATAACATAAGTTTTGCGATCATTTATCATATTTTTAAAATATGCATTTCTTCTTTTTTTATTCCAATGTTAACTAATTTTTCTACATTATGTTGCTGTCACCAAAAATCATACTTGTTATTATTTTTTTATTTGTCTTACTTGTTATTAATATTATTCTTATTATCTTTAATATTTTTCTAACTTTACATTTTGTATAAACTTTTTTTTTCATATTATAATGTTTGTTATTATATTATATTTAATTTATAATTTTATTTATAATTTATAATACTTTATTAATTAATATTATATTTAAATATATTTATTACAATTTTATTGTTGTGCGACAGCATTAATGTATCAATGCAGTGCAATAATCCTTGTGCTTCCTTTCGCTTACAATTAGATATAGTTTTCCTTTTCTTTATTTTTTCCTGTGATACATGTACATGCATCCGAGTGCAATTTAGATTTACGGAATGTTTATTCTCATATTCTTTAGATATTTATTATTTATTGCTGATTGCATCTGAATTTTTATTTTTTATTTATGAGGCAAATTTGTCATATGTGTCTGTTATTAACCAGTAATTTATTTTGTTTTAATAACTTCCTATAAATGCCTCCATCTCATCAGATTGCGGTAATATAATGTTTCTACAAATATTAAATTTTAGTAAATATATTAATATGTATAATATTTTGTAATTGTATGTTGCGTATTAAAAAAAATATATTTATAAATGTATGTATTTGTTGCGTGAATATTAAGTATAGTTGTAAGCATATTGTATTAATATTTACGTATATAAGTATGTTGTACTAATATTTAAGTATTATATATTCATATGTTTACATTTTCTATGTACGAGGTTTTTGTTGGAATACTGGTAAGGTTTTCTGCAGTTTTCCTTATCCTCGCAACGAATATTGGTATTCATGTAATAAATCGGCTGCAGACGTAAAAAATAACAAATAAATGCATTTTATTATTATTTATATTAATTATGCTCTATTTATTTAATAGAAACTTTCTTCTCTCTCTGTAACTTCTTTCACATTTCCTTGCTTGCTGGGGACCTAATGATACCTCAGATGTTACCGAAGTACGTACGTTACTGAGGAATCACGTGTTTGCTTAGTGCGCATGCATCACTTTATTCCCACGGACAGCGCATCATTGGTGATAACAGATCGGTGAGCGCTGCGATCTGTATTATACTAGAGACCCTCTAATCAGAGACTGGTCAGCAGGTTTCGTCAAATTCCTGCGAGTGAGA
>NW_017257923.1:0-1047 GCF_001594055.1 Mycetomoellerius zeteki
ATGGCTTGACACATACAAGAATATTTTATGAATATTTTACTCAAAATCTTGTATGTCCACAGAGATTAATTTTCTATTCGTTATTAAGTATCCCTAAGAAAAAATGTAATAAACTCTCTTTAAAAAATAGAACAGAAATTATTTATCTACTAATTTGAAAAGTTAAATAATAAATATCGATCAGATTATGATGATATCATATATGATAGATGGGCAGGTAATCATATATGATGTTATAATAATAGATATTGACATCTGGAAACTTCAATGGCAGAGAAGCTTTGTAATTTCAATATCATATGTTAATACAATAGGTTCAGGTGGTTCAATCATGTCCACCTTTCGCGTAATTATAGGTGATTCACTTCCTCTGCTCTTTACAGAGTACCAAATTCCACAAAAGATATATTAGCATGTATAGATACTCGGACATGATGAGGCACGTCATGTTCCCTAAACAATCATTTTTCAATATATTATATTATGCAATATATACACTGAATCAATACATATACACTGAATTTAATACACTGAATATACATATACTGAATATACACTGTATATTCATATACACTGAATCAATTGTATTATATTAAATTAATGGATCGATTTATTCATTCTATCACGTTGATTAACTAATAAATATAACTTCGCCTTTAATATAACAACTCGAGACGTCACTCGCGAATTACGCCGCGCACTCGATCGAGAGACCCGGATTAAGGGGTTAACCCCACTTGTAACTTTGAAAAAATCAAATTTTTTTTTATTGATTTTTTTGAAGTATAACTATCTGAGAATACGTCCTTGAAATTGCAAGTCGATCCGAACAAAATCGACTGAGATATGAGCGTTGAAAGAGAAGAATCCGTTACGTAAATAACCGGCTAGTCTGCCGCCTGACGCGCTCGACCCTCTCTCCGGTTTCTATCCATTGTTTTGTGAAAAGGGTCGTATACCTGGCTTTCCTGGCATTCATATAATAGTGTAAACTGCAAGTATGAGAGGATTAGGCTCATTATAAAATGTGACTCGTGTGCAGATAAC
>NW_017257924.1:0-21474 GCF_001594055.1 Mycetomoellerius zeteki
GAAAATACTAGCAAGACTCTTTTATATATTTAATAAGCGCAAATACTAACGAATAATCTCCAATTTTTAATTTTGTAACACATTGCCTTTTAATTTCATTAATTAATTAAATTCTATATCTATGCTGAAGATGGCCTAATCTATCTCTAGGCCGAAACGTCTATACATATATATATTAAATTATAAAGTTATTCGCGCCACTGAAATCGTGCGACTGTGGTTCAATGTCCTCTCATTATTATTTTTTTTAAAAAGAATTAGTTAAACTATACGATTAAATTGATATGTATATTCCAGAAAATAATATTTCTTAATATATTCGTATATAGATTTTGATATTAAAATATATATATTTTTTTAAAGAAAAAATTAAATCACTCATCATACATCATACATAATAAATATTTAAAATAATGAGATATCTAAGTATATGTATTACGAAACAATATATGATTATAGCTTGAAATGATTCCCTCTTTATAGAAGAACTTACACAATATGGATAAAGGAAAAAAATCGAAGATATATTCTTGTTAAATATCTTGTCAAAAAGTTAAACAGGGAAGATCAATAATAGGAGTCCTCGTGATTGTAGGATTTGGTAAAGTTATAGGACCGTGGAAACGGTTAAGCGACACTAGTCTAGTTTCCACCAAAGTCCTCAATTCGGTTTCACTTTGGTGCATTGTACTGTTTCCATTGAAAGTGGAATTCCACCTTATCGATCGAAGCAGGAAAAAATGAGCATAGTCAAACACATTTCCATCGACTTAAATTTTAGTTCCACTGCATTAAGTGCGAATTAATGCTTCTGTGGAAACTGGACCACTAACAAACAGGAATTAAATTCGCGAGTGCGAGCGCGAGCACGGACGCATTGTGGCAGTAGATTCATGACTGCACGTGTGTGAAAAGTTCGCTGGTCACCGCGTCCTTTGCACCCTTTGCGTAGCTTTCCTTCGCAATTCTGCTTTCTCTTTCCGTCACCCTTTGTCTCTTTCGCTGTCCTCGTTCTTCAATTTCACGTATTCTTTTCTTCCTTTCCATTTTTTCTATTCTTTTTTCGCTTTTCAAGCAATGGCGTACGTGAAGGCATTTTTGCAGACAATATGGCACGGAGTATTTCCCATTAATTTTAAACACTTTTATGCAACATTTTATATTGAAGATTAGATTAAATTTTTGTTAAATATTGAGAAAATTTTTTTTATGTGTTCTTAATTGAACAGAGCTTTTTCTGAAGGATTAAAATAGATCATTTTTTTATGTAAAATTTTAAACCTTTATGTTTAAAAAATCATCACTTGTCATGTGTAATCTACAAAGAAGTAATATGTTTTTGCGTATTTTATTCGAAATGCAAAATTTTTGTTATAGTTTACACATTCGAATGATGTTTGAACACATAGTTTACACATCTAATATTTTTTTGTTTTTTACGATCAATATTAGTCTTCATAAGTTAAACTAGAGATTATTTTCATACAAGAAAGACAGGATTGTTGTTTTTAACAATAATATGCATTAATTGATTAGTGAGAGTAAGAAGTTTTATCACTTAAACTTTGAAATAAAACCACCATCACAGTCCGTAAGGCACCGTATACGAATGGATCAACACAAATCATTGATAAGAGTCATTGCCTTATTTGATATGAACGGTGACTATATTTTACTACCTGCAACAAGTACGTTACTGATTAGAACTGTTGAGAATAACAATAGTAGCATAATGATAAGGTGCAATAATAACAAATTCTTGCAATATACAATATGATACATCAACATGTCTGTTATATGATATTTCTCCGTTCAAATTGACGACAGTAGATATATCCTCAATCAAGGGTTCTAGATCCTAGGACGTCATATTATAAAAATATTTCGAATAGTTAATTAATTACTATCAAGTTAAGAGAGTCAATTATACACTTACATACTAGAATTAAAAGAAAAATATTATGGTTAATGTAACAAACATCAAATTTGAAAAAGATAATCAATCTCGATAGAACACGTCAAAACTTATGAAGGAGTAGCGAATGCTGATTACGCCTGTGCATTCTCCCGTGACTGTCGTCCGTCGTGCTTCTCCCCCTTTGCCCCTTGCTAAGCGCGTTGTCGTGGCAAATTGCACGCGCGAGCCAGGTTGCGCCGACCACGCCGACAACCTCCACGTGCTGCTGAGCAACACTCAGCCGCCCCAAATTGTAGGTCGCCGCCGTCGGTTCGCGAAGAACGGAAGGCGGTGGCGAAGCGGGGATAGGTGGTGCGGATGAGACGAGTAGGCGATAGTGCGACGACGGGCGAGGGGAGGATTGGAATGGTTGATGCGAAGGGGAGAGGTGGGGAACGGATTGCGCGCTCGTGCGTATGCGCCTCGGCCGTGATCGGTGCGGCCGAGGAGGTAAACATTGTACAGTACGATTGGCCGGCCCCAAGGCGGCGGGTCTTTTGCTTTTTCGTCTTGACCCGTCTCTTACGGGAAGAAGAGGAAAGGAACGACTTCTTTTCTTTCTTTCCGAGTTTATGCGATCTCTCGTGCGAGTTCTTCTTTGAGGATCATTGGACCAAAATCGGAATTTTACGAATTACTCCTTCCGGATAATTGGATCCAAATCAGAATTCTACGAATCATTCGCCATTAGCGTTGCCACAGACCCTCCTCCGGATATCGCCAAAACGAAAGACGATGATAACCAGTGTTCATATTTTGGATTACTAGGATGTAATGCGACAGGTTACACCCTAGGTTGCAGGTGGGTGCTTCTCTTTTATTCGGATACTTAACCTGTTTCTTCTTTTATTTATCTCATCTTCTTTCTTTAAGAGTGACATTTAAGAGTGACATCGTTCTGTTAGCGAAAAATAATGTCTTTGGACTTTTTGGATTATTTCCTCATGTTCCCGAATCCGCGTATTTCTTTTTCACGTAATTTTATGAGTTCTCACGACTAATGTTTTTTATTTTTCGATTCTTATTTGTATATATTTAGACTTGCAACTTTCGAACTTTTAGATTTTTTGAGCGTTTGAAGAAAATAGTTAAATTGAGCGAAACGAGGTGTTTTTCATGACGTCCCACACAGCATGAAATATTCATGCGAATCATTTTTTGAAACATTTCAATAAAATATTTTAGAAATATTTTGTAAAAATTTGTAAATCACTTTAAAATATTTTGCAAAAATATTTTAGAAATATTGTAAGAAAAAGATATTTTAAAAACTCTGATTTCCTCTGGATATAGTTATATTTCAAAACTATTTTACGAAAAATTTCCGAAATGTTTCAAATATTGTAATGAAACATATTAGAAATATTTCTAAAATATTTCATGCTGTATGAGATCATATTTAAAATAAAAAAATTGTCATTTTGATTTTGAATACTAAGCGTACAGAACATAGAAATAAAACAAGAAGCGCGAGGAAGAACTATCATCAATTTTCCGAACCAAAGAATCGCGCATCATATTCAGTTGCTGATAGATTTTGTTTCATTTTCTTTTTTACGTACACACATATCGATAACGGGCATATTTTCTTACTAAACACATAGTTATATCAATATCAATTTATATAATTTCTTTAAAATCTAATTTATGTAAAATGTTTATCAGATTATTAGAAGTTTTTATTCTTAGGATATTAGAATAAGTATAGTATTAAAATAAACACATTTCTTAATAGAATCATTTTTTATATGCACATATGATATATGTGTAAATAGATTATTTGTATAACAATCTTTTATTTTTATTATATTTCTATGCTATTATACTTTCATAATTGTATGTATAACATCCAATTGCTAATCATTAGTTCGCTGATATTATATTTGATTTAAAATTTTTTAATGTTTTTTATGGCTTATATTACAATAATGTAAAGTGTATTATTGCGAAAATCGGCAAAATTTGCGGAAATTGAAATGTATTAAATAAAATTCAAATGAAAAATAAGAAAATAAAGTATAAATAGTAAAAATTAATAAAAGTTATAAATAGTAAAAATACTGATAATAAATTAAAATTCGCAGTGAATGTACCCGTTAAATTTCTTCAAATAAATACAATGTGAATTAATCGAAAAATTACACTTAATTAGTTTTACGTAGTTAAAACAATCTATATAAAATACGATTAGAAATTATCGCGAGAATACTCGAATCACAAAGAGGAAGAGTAGTAGCGCAGTTTCATAAAATTCGGCTTGAAAGTGTCTTCCGGGCGTGAGCAGCGACGTGACGGTTTGACTATAGGATGAAATTTCCCCTCAGTATGGGGGATGTTTCCGTGGATCAATACGATTTTTGCGTATCCCTTTCATGCGTTGTGATACTCGTCATATGATCAGCCGATCAGTACGAGCTTCATCAAGAAAATGAATGGCTATAAAAACGGATATAGGAAGAGACGGAGAAGGGAATACCGAAAGGAGGAGAATGACCACAGGGATGAGAGGAGAATAGGAGAAAAAGAAGGAAAAACGAAAGAAAGAGCACATCATACGCGATTATTGTCGGACGTGTGCCGCTACGTGCTCCTCTTGTGATGTAACTCTCAACGTCCTTACTTACTACGCGCCGAGTTGGACGAGGTCGGTGATCGCTATAAAAAAATGCGACTCGTACACGTGGAGGCGGCCGCGCGGGTTTCGGCACGGCATGCGAAGACGAGCGGAGACGGTAGCAATGGCAATACCGACGGGGGGTAAGCGGGCTGTGCGCGATACGCTTGCAACGTGGCCGCCGACCACGCCCGCGGCCTCTCTTGGCCATTGTCGGATGATAGCGTCATGCGCATGCAGGTGCTTATGTTAGCGCTGTGCATGCAATTCGAGGATTTGTTTAATTTAGAAAATAAGGATATTCTCTTTTCTCGCTGTTTTGTTCACAAATATTATACTTTTATTTGAAATATATTCAAATTTGCAAAAGATTATTATACCTGCCGTTGCAGTATTTTGGATCCATTTCCTAGTATAGATAAAAATTTCATGAATAAACGGCATTAAATCCAAGACTTATCGCCTTTTGGAGAGATATTAAAACAGCGAACATAGTTCCAGTATAATATACATATAATCGGATATGCAATTTTAATACATTTTATTTAGAGATGTGAAAAAAACAGGTAGGGTAAAAGCAAGGAATATGAAATAACATTTCTTAAATTAACATTGCTCCGATGCATATGAAGAATTTAAATTTACACAGAATTCTTGAGAAATATATTAGCTACAACATTCAACAAATGAAAGTTGCCTTTCAAAATTTAAGTCCATCGTCAATATTAACAAAAAAATAAAAACTGTGAAAATGGGTGGTCTAAAAAAATGGGATGTATAATAATATGGAATACCGGTGAAATTTCGGTAATAGTAAAGGAAAAGCCCCTATTATGAGATACTGAGTTCAGTTTTGTATAAATGCTAGAAATGTATGGGCAGAATTTAAAAAAATAATATATCATTTTGAAAGGAATTTAATAAGTTTTAAGATAATGTTATGTAAAATTTAATTTAAATTATATTTTTTTTTAATTAAAGAAATATAAAAATTGAGCAAATCGCAAAGTAAAAAATTGTGCTCCTAATATGAGATGCCTCGAAAAATCGAAAATAAAACGCAAAGTACATCAGTATTGCAATTAAAAAAACTTTATTTAATGTTTCTAAAATACAAACAAACAGCCAGTGCGCGCACAAAATGAGCATGCGATGCATTGTATTGTACCTAGGACTCATCTTCAGGTAGTTGGAATCAAGCATTGTAGAAACAAGCACTTCGCTTGTTTCATTCCGCAATGTTCATTCCGATTGTCCTTTTTATTATTGTACAATAACATTTATACTTTAGAAACGATTTTCACTATGATATAGGAGCATAAGTTTTATTTCAAATTAAAAATACCCTAGGTATTTCATATTACGATTTTCACACCTGGTTTTACGATCATCAAATCTAACTTCTGTAATTAAACAATTCAACATATCCCATAGTATTTTTTTATTAGTACGATCTTACTCTATCACTACATGAAGAATTTATTGTCAAGTATTTACTTATTAAATAATTAATAAACAAGATTTAAAGACTGATCTCAATGAAACTTGAAGACATCCAAATTTTAAAATCTTTTTTAAAATGACTGCGGACATGATCTAATAATGAATTTTCCACTAAATAGTTTTCAATCCAATATATTCGTGGAACTAATAGATAGCGTTTATTAGTTTAGCGGAAACGCCGCTATCTCATATTTATGGGCCTATCTCATAATAAGGAGCTTTCCTCTAATAAATAACACAATATGTGAACACAATAAATGAGGTCCAAATTTGTTTATTTATATAAACCGATCAAGAAAAATAGTTAAAAATAATTCACATTTTCATTGTACAATAACACAGAAAATATAATAGCATCATTGGGCATAAGTTGCCAAATAAACGCATACAGCACCGAAAGTTTTCAGAAATATCTCAAAAATATTTCAACTGAAAAGTGAAACATTTCATAAAAATTGCGAAATATGTCTGCAACATTTCTGAGACAGCTCTGGAATAGCAAAATGTCCGCGATTCTTGCACATGAAACCTTGTTGAAAGATTGATGAAATGTTACAGAAAGAATCTGCAATCTTTTTGAAATATTACCAAAAAGTTTTCAGCTATTTTTGCTACTTCAAAAATGATATTTAAATATAAACTTGATTGATACTTGATTGGTACTTGATTGATACTTAAACAATACTTAAATTTATTATGTCGACATAATAAATTTAAATATTATTTATCAATTAAACATATATTTAAATATCATTTTTGAAGTACTTCAGATTTATTAAGAAATTTGTAATCTGTTTACTGATTACAAACTTATTGAAATAAACTAAAAGTATTTCTCAAAAATAGTAATTATACCGCTATTTTGATTAATTAATCGTATTATATGTATAAGCATTTATACATAATCACTATTAAAAAATCACACCTGCAATTTTCACACAATATCATATTATTTATATACAAAAGTTTTTCACAATTAAAGAGAATAAGTCATTCATATACGAGTATAAAAGTTTTTCGCAATTAAAGTAGAACAAGTCATAATAACATCGAAATGACTTTAAACTGTGTGAATCATGATTGAACAAAAAAGTAACTTTTAGTAAACATTTTGGAGTCATTTTAACATTATGATGATTTTTTGTTCTGTTGAAATATGTTTTTCAATTTATTGCATATAATAGATCTTAGAAACATTTCTGTTAAAACATTTCATATGACATATTGCAGAATCCTTTTAGAATTGTTGCACATGAGACGTAAAAGATTAAAACATTTCTGACCGCAACAATCGGTGCTGTATGGGAACTGATAATATGGAATATAATTTACAACCTAACAAATAAGCTGGTAATATGTGGCATACATCCTATAACCTTACTAATATGTAACTTATTCCATATTCTCAACCCTCGATGTATTCCACATTACCTGCATGTCGTCATATGACAAAGTCTTTCCGTAAATAAGTTAGAAATCGCAATTTACCTGCATAATATTGTTACCTGCATAACATTATTAAAAGCGTCTATGTAATATAAGTATTAACAAACTTACCTTCAGTTTGTGAGAACTTTACTTTTTAGAAAAAGCTGCCGAATCTCTTGACGCAACGAAAATAAATAAAAGTTTATTATGATGAAATGTTTTGTCGGACTGAGCTCATTGCTTGTTATGGTATATTTGGTAACAATTGTAACAACTTTCAGCGATAGCCGCTAAACTGTAATACTTCATTTAGAAAATAAGCAACTATTCCATATTAACAACCTATTCTACATTCTCTGCTTTTATCCTACTTTTTACTTCGAAAAAAGGTACCAAGTAAAAAACTGTGGTAGATATACAGATTAAGGGACATCACGCCGATGATCTTGACATATGTTGTCAAGGTCATGGCCGTGAGTGACCTCCGACAGGTTTTAGGTGGTGGTCGTCCTTCATTAAAAAGTTATTAGGGAGTTTTTGCAATAGCGTTTATCCAGATACGGTAAACGCTAAGGTCAGGTTATCTTCTTCTTAACAACTAATTAAGAAAAGGATAGCGTGACTTTAACGTTCACCGTATCTGGATTCACGTTATTGCAAAAACTCCCTAATAACGTGGATCTATGGTGAACACTAAAGTCACGTTATTCTTTTCTTAATTAGTTGTTAAGAAGAAGATGACCTGATCTTAGCGTTCACCGTATTTGCATAAATCGTATTGCAAAAACTCCTTATTAACAAAAGAAGTTCGAAAAATCTCTTTTCTATATGAAACAGAAATTTCCTGCTTTAAAATATATTTTACGACTTTCCACGCGAAGCAACTTTTACCTCATCTTCCCCCTGCTTCAGCGGCGCACGACTTTCATGCGAAGCGACTCTCGCCCCACCTCTTCCCTGCTTGAGGGCGTGCGACTTTCACCTGAAGCGACTCCCACTCCACCTCCCCCCCTACTTGGGGGTGCGCGACTTTCACCTGAAGCAACTGTATTCGAGTGTCAGCACAGATAAATAGAAGTATATACTGTTAACAATTTGAAGTTGAGGTCATCGGAGTTTATACTCTAATGGAAAGATTTACTACACAAATTGGACTTCGCTTCGCGTGGAAAGTCCTACAATATATTTTAAAACAGAAATTTTCTGTTTCATATAATAGAAAAGCCATCTAAAACCTGTTGGAGGTCACTCAGGGTCATGACCTTGACAACATACATCAAATTGGTGCAGTGTATCTTACAGTACACAACTATCAAACATATTTTAAAACGGAATTCTCGTGTTATATAGTAGAACTTTTTTTGTTAATAACTTTTTAACGAAAGATGATCGCCACCTAAAACCTGTCGCAGGTCACTCAGGGCCATGACCTTGACAACATATGTCAAGGTCAAAGTCATCGGCGATGTCTCTTAATCTACGTAATTACCAAAACTGTCATTTTGATTAAAATGGTACAGTATTCAAAAATATATGAAGTATATAGAATGTTCCATTTTAACTTACTCAGGTAAATATTTCGAAAATGTGGGAGATACAGGAAAATGTTTCAAAAAAAATGAAAGTGGAATGGTTTCGACCTTGTAGAAATTTAATACTAATAATTACTAAAAATTTGCAGTGATAAAATATTAATAGTATTTCAGTAATTATTTGACCAATGCTTAATTATACTGGCTTGATTCTAGTTCAAAATACTGCAGCACTTCAACTTAATACTGGTCAATTTAATACTGGAAAGTAATGATTAATTACTTATTTTGATTATTGAAAGCATTGTTTCCCGACTTACAAAGTAAATTTCTGTTTCATCCTATTTCTGTTTTCAAAGTATATTCCCGAAAGTTCGAAAAAATTTTATTTTTATGTTACCAATTGTGAGCTCTTTTTCAGATTCAAAGGATATTCTTTTTCGGGAGGGTCCCGTTAGCGCACAATGCGATAGCACATATCCACTCACATCAGCCGGTGCCTAGTAACTTTTCACTGCTTTACCAATAAGAATATTTTATTTTAAATTGGTCAATTAGCTCGGATCCTCATACGGGCAACAGCGCTTTGACACCGAGAGTTGATTGGTGAAAAGCTGGTTGTGGAGGTAAAATTTACCCTGTTGCTCGTATGAGGATTCGGGATTAGCGATGTACGGAACTCTCTCTTCTTTTTCTAATCTTTTTCTATTCTTCAATTTTGTAAAAAGATAGATCGTACTTTGATTTTTATATAAATTAAGTATTGTTTGTATTGAATCAATTGCACACGAGCCAATTGCACGTAAGCCAATCATAGCGCTAGAAGAAAAACTCCCTACGCAGAAATCGCTATGATTGGCAGTGGACAATTGCAATAGTGTGCAAGTAAACTACTTTCACTTTTATTTAAGGTAACATATACAAACATATAAATAGGTATGTGTATATTGTTGAGTATTTTTTTAGTTCGTTTCAAACAGATTATAGATAAATCAGAGTAATCGTATTATAACATTGCCAAATCATACAATGTGAAAACTAATTACGAAACATCCACGTAAGCAAACAAAAAAAATGATTCTACAAATCGATCTTTTAAATGTTTTTGTTTTAGTATTCTGTCCTCGATGTTGGGCTACTGTCAGATGGAGTCCGTGCCGTCAAATCCAGTAATGTCAATTTCGGCGCCGGGCATGACTGCCAGCTTAGAAACGATGAGTTCGGTGAAAAGCTTGGTGTGCAGCCCGGATCTCACAATGTTCGCGACCACGCCGGGATGCAGCGGAGTTGAAGCTACAGATCTGGTCAGTCCAACAACGGAGATCGGAAAATATCAGTGTTTACTCTGTCAGAAGAGCTTTACGCAGAAGAACGTGTATCAGAGTCACTTAAGGTCACATGGCAAGGAGAGCGAGGATCCATATCGCTGTAATATTTGCGGTAAGACGTTTGCGGTACCGGCGCGATTGACGCGTCATTATCGTACCCATACTGGCGAAAAACCGTACCATTGCGATTTCTGCGGCAAGTCGTTTTCAGTGAAGGAAAATCTCAGCGTACATCGGCGCATCCATACGAAGGAACGGCCGTACAAGTGCGACGTATGTGAACGTGCGTTTGAACATAGTGGCAAGCTACATCGTCACATGCGCATTCATACTGGCGAACGGCCGCACAAATGCACCGTATGCGCTAAGACATTCATACAAAGCGGCCAGTTGGTGATACACATGCGCACGCACACCGGTGAGAAGCCATACGTGTGTAAAGCGTGCAAAAAAGGTTTCACCTGTTCCAAGCAGTTGAAAGTGCATACGCGCACTCACACTGGCGAGAAACCTTACACTTGTGACATTTGCCGTAAGGCATTTGGCTACAACCACGTACTCAAGTTGCATCAGGTGTCGCACTATGGCGAAAAGGTGTATAAGTGCACGATCTGCAATGAGACTTTTGGTTCCAAGAAGACAATGGAGTTGCATATCAAGAAGCATCCGGAATCACCGGCATCTGTCACTTCCACTATTACAGACAGCGACATTTCCTCACCAACGGCAATCGCTTCGCCAATTGAACCGGATGTTGAGATTTCTCAGAGCGGCGGTGGTGACAGTGGCAGTAGTAGTAGCAACCTTGATCCAGCCACGGTCCCAACGATTCTAGATTTACCGGATATCGCTGTCGACGACAAAGAAAACTTGAAGACTGAAGAGACCTATTCGGATTCGACTTCGAACGCTTACGCCGTTCAACGCGACTTTGGATACTATCTTTATTCCGGCAACAGAGAGCAGCAGTATTCACAACCAATAGTAACATCGCCATCGAGTACGGTAGAACCCGTGCTCGCTGATAATGATGAGAAGCGCTTTCAAGCGAGTGTGGTGGTAAGTGCGCCATTGGAACCAATGACTCATCATGTGTTCTTCTATCCCGAGCCAGCGTATACCAGTTTCGGTTTAACCACCAATGGCGGTGTTCATCTCGATACTACCGATTGTTCATCTCTTTTGAATTTGCCGGGTAATGACGCGCGCCGAAGGGTTGAGGCCGCTTTAGAAGCGGTTGAGGAAGAGCGACAAAGACAAGAATATGGTACCAGGATTGTCAAAATTGATCAAGATCCGTTACTCACGCCACCGTGCAGTAATCCTGAGAGCCCAGCATCGTCACCTGACTTAGCCTTGGATCTAGTGATACCACCACGGGAAACGTTAATTCTGCCGCCCAGGAAACGTAGCAAGATGATTCTTCAATCCATGGAGAGCGAATACAGGAATAGCGGCGGTAGTGGTGGCAGCCTAATCACGGCTTCACAGAGGCAAAATTCTGTCATCCAGTTTGCGCGAGCTTCATAGTGAATGTATCGAAGCTATTAAAAAAACTTTGTGAAACTGCTTTGGAAGTAACTTTAGAAATTGAAAGGGATGATCTCCTAGAAAATGTTTTACTTTGATAACATCAAGATCGAAAATTGGAAGAAATCGATTTGTGTGTGTGTTTCTTCGGTCAGGACAAATTTGAGTGGAAGGAGTACGTAGAAATCGTCAAGAATTTCATTGGTATTCCAACGTCAAATGAAAATAATTGCAAAACACACGAGCAATGAACTTTTATCTTGTTAACTGCGATACAAAACTGCATTCGGCATATACGAAAATTTTCTATTTCCAGAATTAGGAGTGAGAAGCTTATGTGCCTCTTTGATGAACGCCTCCTAAATGTAACGCAAGTCGTTTGTGTTTTATTTTTCCATTTGCAATCAGTATGATATGAGAAGGCTGATTGCATGCAGTTAGCTCAGCAATCAAAACCGCGTTTGTTACTTAATAACATTTAATAGCAATTAACGCAATCCATATACTGCATATATTTTCCTAACGGTTTACGGGCGAAAACACTCGTAATTACCTTCTCGACCTTGTTCGATAGCTCCTTGATCTTTTGAGGCTTTAACATTACATGCATGTTGGATGCGTGGAATATAAAGAGAAAAAGATTGGATATATTACTCGATCGAGAGAAGATCGCACTGATCGTGAGCGTGCATGATGAGGTAGCAGTGCGTATGTTATCAAAAAAACATAACCTCGTTAAACCAAATTTTTGAGAAAAATTTAAATAATTTAAAAAAACGAAAGGTTATTAAAAAACAGAAATCCTTTTATGGAAATTAGTATATTAATTTTAAAACGAATTATCATATGCGATATGTATACGCGCATACACATTTATGCCTCTTTAAAAGCCTTATTAAAAATTTTTATTGTATTTAATTTAAATGCTATTGAAATATATTTATATTTTATATTTATTTTATGTACGTGTTATCTATATTTTAAATATATATGGTAGATTTATTGTGAGGGGGGGGGTTACGTCTTTTCAACATTGTGCGATTCGTATACAGCAGTCGAGTAATACAAGCATCTGATACACAATTTTTTAGTATTAAACAGAGCCACTTAATCAGTAAATGTGCTTGCAATATTGGTGATTCGTTCAAATATAAGAGGAATATGTTAGAATGGATATGGAGTATTTGGCTATTTAAAATTAACTACATTGTATGGCAGCTATTGCCAACAAATCAAAACTAAATTCAAAACAACAATTTGTTTTTAAAAAACCTGACTAAATTCTGAGACGACTGTTTTTCTTACAAAACTTTATCATGTTTAATTTTTAAACTATAAAAAGGAATAGCTTGTTACAAGTCGGATATAAGAAGTTGATAACGGCGCATATCATCGACTGATATACCATAAACTGCAGATCATAGCAGAGTTACTTCCCATATAAGCGTCTGATGGTCTGAACCGATCGATAATAAACTATTTCCTTCTATAATTAAAAAATTAAATTTCAGACACACAAAGTTTTACAAGAAGAAAAGTTGTCACAGAATATTTAATCGAAAATGTTTTTTTTTTTTAAGACAAGGAATTGTTCTGAATAACTCTGTATAGAGGTCAGTAATCAACGTACGAGATAATTAAAATTATATTTAAATGATTAGTCAACTTTTTGAGATAAATATTATTATTATTAATCACACAACTGCCGAATATTATGATCAACAATTGATCATCATTACGCAATTATCGATTAATGTAATACGATATGAAAGAAAGTGTTGAAAGTGTAAAAATTGGCGTCTGAATATTTATTTGTTGAGCGCAAAGCAAAGAATTGCTGTAACTCGGACTTTACACGTATTACCTCATTGTTGCACGCAAGCGACGTTTGTTTTTTTTTTTAATAATTTACATATCCGCTCGCGTGTACCGATTGACTAGCCCTTCGCCGTGGCAAATACACGCTCGCAAAGGTTAGATATCTCTCTTGCCAGCCTTAACAAGACTGACTCAGTCTACCTCGTTAGCATCACAATTCGGGAGCTGCCAGTGAGTGTCGATATCATCATCATCGGTTGAACATTCGCTAACTGAGTAAGAACAGACTATAAATGTAAGACAGGTCATGTAATTTTTAGCATGTACATTATTTTCGGCAGTTTATGTATTACATAATTTTATAAAAGTGACACACGTGATGAATCTGCCTATGTGATTTTAATTTGAAATTCTAAAGTGACAAAATTTAATTTATTAAAGATTTAAAAAAAATTAATAACTTTTATAATAATTCTTCTCACAAGTTCAGAAAATTAAGAATTTTATTTTTTACAAATATATAATTGAATTATTTCAAAAATTAGCTTGTACGGAATAAATGTATTCCATTCGATATTACGTTGATCAATTTGTATTGTAATATAGTTAAAAGTTGTAATATAAGTACAATTTGCGTAATGACGATGTAACTAGAATTTCTCGTAAATCAAACGGTTAGATTATTATTTGTTTATCGGGAAAAGATAAATTTTCGCAGATCCCGCAGCTAGCTTTGCTAAAATTTCAACTATAGGTTCAATTTACTCCATTTGCAACCTTCCAAGCTTCCTTTATTAGAAAAAGAGATAAAGACTTTATGTGTTAAACATTAAGGTCAAGATTGATTAATTTTAATAAAGTCAGCTGCGCGGGTCTCTGGAAATATTTCAATTTTGCAATCATATGCTTTCGATATTATTATGTATTTTTTATGTAGATAATAGATACAGTTTATAAAAGATACAAAACAAGAATGACAAAGAGATAAAAAAGAAAATCGAACCTTAACGGTATCATCTCAATTGTTATTCGCTTTTATGAGGATTCAAAATCGATTATTTAGTGCGTGGAAATTGTAATATATTAATCGGTGTAGCCAGATACTGCTGCGGAATTATAAGAAAGAAATAAATTAAGCGCAAGAAGAAATGTTGGAGAAAAATAGAGCATTAGAAAGAGAGCGAAAAGTGCACCAAACAATTGAATATCTCTGTGATAAGAACTCCATAGTACCAGAGTATTAAGCGGAGCCGAGCCCACTGCCAGAGTACAAGTGTATATGTGCACACGCATGCTAGTGTGATGCGAAACTATAATATACTATAATATACATCGTACGATGATGAAGGTAAACTATCGCGTCAGAACTCAGTTTGATATAGATGTTCAATTTCTGACAACTGTGAAGATTTTCAAACTTTCATATTAATTTCATGTGACTGTATGGAATTCTACCTAAATTCTAAATCTTATAAATAAATTATAAACAAACGATATTTTAGACAAATTTTAAATTCTGAACAAATTTATATTTTTTAAGCTTTTCAAGTAATAACACACGTTATACACACACACTCAATACGCTCATAAACATATATTATAAAATAAATTTAATTTAAACGATAGAAATTCTATAGGCTCTAATTTATATTTAAATTTATATCTTTTATTACTTATACAGGATGTTCCATAAAGATTACAACATAAAGATAAATTTCTGAGATCATTTGAGGAAATTATCCAACTGCCAAATAATCCACAATATACTAAGTTATCGAGGCTATACTAGTTCTTTAATTGTAAGCGTATAAAGTTAGGAATCATATCGCCTAAAATTTGCGCGTTTAGGTACAGTAGGCGTCATTGATGCCTTCCGGATTGAAATTTATAGTTTCCTCCGATTGTACACATCATATTTATATACACTGTTAAAAAAAAAGAAATTTGCTTCCGTTACATGTAATGGAAGCAAAGTTCTTTTTTTTTAACAGTGTATATAAATATGATGTGTACGATCGGAGGAAACTATAAATTTCAATCCGGAAGGCATCAATGACGCCTACTGTGCAAAATGCTGAAGACGAAATTGTTGCTCCCCTTATTAATATTAATATAAATTACATAAGTGAGAAGACAAAATTATATATTTTTTTACAAACGCATTGTGGAATAACATTTCCTTTTCTATAATAACATTTTTTATTTTTACTTAAAGTGCAAGCTGTCAGATAACATTTCTTTAAGAAATAGTATCATAAAATTTCATTTACTACCAATTTCACATCTTACAAGGAAAGAAACCCAACTGTCTCCCTTTGATCTTAATGTGCTTTTTGTATGTTATTCTCCAGCAAAGATAAACGACACGTATTTTTTTATACGTGTCCGTTTGTCTGGAGAATAATATACTAAAAGCACATTAAGATCAGAAGGGGACAGTTGGGTCTCTTTCCTTGTTAGAATTTAAAATTGTAGTTATTAAATGGTACGTAGTTAGGTAACTAAGATATGTACCTTTCTTATAATTATTCAACAAAATAAGATAAATGAACTATTAATATAATATACTAATCCATGTTAAATATTTTATTAAAATAATCCGACAAAACTATAGAAACTTATAAATATTTAAAAAATTATTAATTATAATTCATATTAATCAAATTTATAATATTAAGTAAAAATCGAATGATTAAAATAAATACACATGAGTGGGAAACACCGTATTCGGTCAAGATGATTTTTCGTGTATGACAATATTTCTTGTAAATTTATACAATTTCTAATTCGAGTAAACTGTGCGCCGATTATTTGTTTGTTTCCAAACATGGTTCTAAGCCAAAGCTGTAATAGTAATATCATGAATTAAATTGAGAAGAAATTTAATATTTTTAATGCTAATAAGCATCTTTAAAAGCCTGTAAGTAATTTATTGCGAAAAATTAATATTTTTTGCAATAAATTACTTACAGGCTTTTAAAGATTACTCAACCGGGATTCGAACTCGGCTCTCCCGAAAGCCCGGAAGATCCGCTTGCTTGAACTAGAAGTACAAAATAAGAAATATTAGGTACAAAGAATCGTCTTGACCAAATAATGCGTTTTCTATTCAATTTAATTCATATTAATTAAAATGCTTATATAATGCTTATACAATTAATCGTAAAATTGGTTATTATTTATATTGAAGCTTTTTCCGAATTTTAATGTTTTTTTTCTTGCAATCTTAATAAAAATCTTTATTGCGATTTTAGCAGCGATAATCAATCGGGGGAGATGTAACGTACCTATTTTTTTAACTATGTATGGTATAAAAATGAAGATGAGGAGAACTTCCTCAATGACCTTGAACTTGACATACGTTGTCAAGGTCGTGACTCTGAGTGACCTTGAGAAAGTTTTAATCGTTGTTATTCGTTAAAAAATTAAAAAGGTTTAAAAAATAACGTTCTATTTCTGCTACATACAACATTAAGAACTACACACTCTTCTTCCTGACGTAATGACTTTCCACGCGAAGCAAGGTCCACCCCGCTCCCCCTCCTGCCTAGAGAAAAGTCGAACGCCCCTAGGCAGGAGGGAGATCGGGTGGATCTCGCCTCGTGTGAAAAGTTAAAAACACGCAAGGGTAGAAGTGGGGTGGATCTTGTTTCAATTACAAAATCTCACAAATTTTCTGCTTTAAAAACAAATTCTCTGCTTTAAAAATATTTTTATACTTAAAATTTGTTTTAAAGTAAAGAATTTGGGATTTAAATATTATTAATTTTGCTAAAATTACTATATTTTTAAAAATTAATTTTTTAAATAATTTTTTAACAAGTAAGTCAAGATCGAGATCATTGGGAGAGGCTTCCCTCATTTTTATTTTCACCTGGAAATTAATAGTTAAAAAATTAGGTAGGATACACATTTTTTAGTCTCCTCCAGTAGATCACTGTTAAAATCGCAACAAAGATTTTTATCAAGAATATAACAAAAAAAAATTATAATTCGAAAAGGACTTTATTGTAAAAATAATTACCGTAAAATTTTATGATTAACTTATATACAATTTATAAAATGAATGTTGTGATATATATTGTAATAACTATTTAAATTGTGTACTTTTCATATCTATGTATAATTTGCAACATTGCATTAAACTTTTCTGCGTAACTTTTTTTGGATAAGCTTGTAACTGCTTTGATAATGCGATTGTGTAATATATTTAAATATATATTATCAAAGCAATTGCAAATATATCTCCCGAAATAATATGCAGTGCGCAACAAAGTTTACTGTGACACACAGAATTCTGCATAGACATAAATAAGGCACAATTTGAACAATTAATATGACATACATGATTGATTTTTTAAATTATATGAATTAATAACTATAAAATTGCACTATTATATACGCATTTTAGTTTTAAATAATAAAAATTAATAGGAATTATAGTTAATAATTTTTTAATATTTATAAATTACCAATTCATACTATTTTAATAAAATGTTTAACATTTTATTAAAATAAGATTAATAAAAAGATTTGAATTTATTTAAATACTATCGACAATCATTTGCTAACTACGTGTTCTTCCGAATTATTTTTCTAAAACGTTAACATAAGCTTGAATGAGCTCTACTTGTTAGATATTAATAATAGATGCTGTTTATTTTGTGTGTCGAATATTTATAAGACAGATACATATTATTTTTTAACTATTTACTATTTGATAACCTCATTTTTATATATAAAATATGAAATTGTGATAGTAGATTTCTTAAAGAAATGTCATTTGATAGCTTGCATTTGCATCATATAAAAATGAATATGTTATTATGAAAAAGGAATGTTATTGTACAATGCATTTACAGAAATATTAATAATTTTATCTTCGTTTATGTAATCTTTATTTTATTATCAATATTAACAAGAAAGGCGACAATTGGTTTTCGCCTTTAGTACTTGTACGTTGTATCACATATATAAACGCGTGAATTTAACTTTAAATGATATAATTCGCCAAATAATAGTTTATAATTACAAAACTAATATAGCGTTTATATCTTGTTATTAAAATTTTTGTCTCAAAATCTCAGGAACTTATCCTTAAGCGTTGTTACGATTTCTACGGAACACCCTGAACATGCCAATTAATGATTCCAGGTTCATTGAAGGATTTTTATTTACTTCAAACGTATTTATTATTTCAACAATTTTTTTCAAGGATATTCTTTAATATCCCAATCAATTATACCCGAATGCCTGACAAACAGAGCTCTGCTGCGAACAACGCTGATAGTAATAAAGCACATGCCTACTCGCGACGCCTGGCTATTGTAATATGTGTGTACATATATGCGTTTATCCAAGTTTATGTAACAATAATGAGTAATGTATCATGTATTCATACATATAATATTCGTAATTGAGCACCGTGCGGCCCACTCTCGTTACATTCAATACCCTTTTAGCGTTGAAAATAGTGCATTCATAATAAGCTTAACCAGTTCCAAACCAAATTTTATAACAATATATGGTATATATATATATATATCTTTTGTGACAGAATTTCTAGAAACTGTGTTTTCAAATAGTATACCCGTTGAAAATTTCCAGGTGGATTCCCATAGAAACTCGTGAAGATACATATAGACTATTCAAAATCCATATGGAAACTATGTGGTAAATGAAACTCCATATGGAAATGTACATGGTGTATAAAAATCCATACGGAAATCTACATGATGTATAAAGATGTATAAAGATTATTCAAAAACCATATGGAAATCCAGAGCCGGGACAAGGGTGTGGTGAGCGAGGCATTTGCCTCGTGTAAACAATTTGAAAGGGACGCAAATTGAAATTAATAAAAAATTATTTAAGGTCATCATTAAGTCAAGAAAAATTCAAATATAGGAATTCTTTCAATTAAAAATGAAATATGTAAGGATATAGATTTTGATATAATAATTGATAATTTCGCATCTATCAAAACACGAAAAATATTATTGTGACTTTAGTAACTATATTTCATTTGTAACACACATGTAAATTTGTATGACTATAACGTATAACTCCTCTCCTGTACACGTGATTATATTAAATTAATATTAATATATACTATTAATTACTATTAATTAATATATATACTATTTTAATTACTATTAATTAATATTTCTTACTATATTCACCTGTCATAAAGAAATTTTTTTACTAAGGGGCACATTTTTTTATTTTCCTCGGACGCCGAAATGCTTAGTCCCGGCTCTGTGGAAATCCACAGTATCTTTATGAAAATATGGTAATCTGTATAAATAATAAGAATCTTATTGATACATGTGAAAACAACCATTAGGAAATAAAAGCCCCAACAGTTGAAGCTGGATCTTTAATGCTTTAAATAATATAATTCCTTATGAATTTGTATATACTATATATATATATATACAGTAGTAAACGGAACGATTGCAAACTTTTTTTCAATGGATTTCTGAATACAGTCTGCTCACTGAGCGATTGGTTCTTACTTATGGATCTATAAGTAAAAATATACAAATTCACATGGAATTATTTAAAGCATTAAATCCAGCTTCGATCTTTATTCCCTATTGATTGTAATTTGTATAACTTTCATATAGGGTCAATCGGGGTAACTGTGTGACGGCGAGGTAAATGCTTAGTTTTATGTATTAAAATTCAAAAAGACTTTATATTTTATATTATTCCATGTTCAACATGCATCGTTGCACATGGAATAATACAAAATACAAAGTCTTTTTGAATTTTAATACATAAAACTAAGCATCGTTGCAATTATCCCGCCGTCACAGTTACCCCGATTGACCCTATGCATTCTTTATAATTTTTTTATTTAATTTTTCGATAATTTTCTTGCTATAGTATTTTGAGCCGCGAATTTTAGGAGTCCAATTTATTTCAATGGATACTTACATTTTATGAAGACTACATGGGAATCAACATGGTTTCTTATATAGGAATCTACATAGGGCTCAGATTTTTTGCCCAAATTCTCATGGAATATGAAATCCTATATGAATTTCCTATATGTTTCTATATGTTCCTATATGTTCAAGGGTTCCTACTTGATTTTTTCAACAGGGTAATATGAGATGTTACCACAGAAAATTCTGAAGCTAGAATTCGGAGCTATAACGCAGGAAGGGTTGTTAATACATTCACGTTCAGATTACCTCTAAAAATTTCAAAACTTTTTTATTTTAATTTTTTTTATTTTAGAGGGACTTGAATGACTCTCTAATAATAATTGTTATGGCGAGTATAAGCCGTGCGGAGTAATGAAGTGAGAGTGTTAATTATTAAGTATATATTTCATTGACGATGAGAAGAAAAGCATAACGACGTCACTATTGTTAGCATAAAATATCTAGGATTATCATTATTTTACTACAGTGCTCGGCATTAGATGTCGGTAACATTTCGGGCTGATTCCAGTGAGTGACCCTCACTACCGCTCGAGTCTCAGCGGCCGAGTCGCCGATCGCTCACGTGACGCTCCGGCTCAGAAGCGTCTCTATATCTTAAACGTGCGCGCTGAGGTTGTATCTTTCGTTATTAAAGAATACCTTTCTTGCTAAATAATTTTTATTTTCTTAAAAAATCAAGTACTTTTTCTATTATTAATGTATTAATATTCTTCTTATAATAATATAATTGTAGCAATAATACTTGTATAATAATTAGGATTTTCCGGGAAAAAATATTATATATATAATTATATAAAATTATATATAA
>NW_017257924.1:21529-21800 GCF_001594055.1 Mycetomoellerius zeteki
AATAACAAAATAAACGATTTTAGTCAAATGATTATTAGTGTTTTATAGAGTGATTATAAGACTACAAGATGGCAATAAAAAGTTTCATTTCATCCATATACACAAAAAATGATGTGATTCGGAAAATGAATCCCAAAAATTACTTTTGACTATCGAAAACACGTTTGACTGCCTAAACATAACAACGCGGCACCTAAACTAACCAAACTTCGTTGGTACAGAAGGCACACGAGATACTATCTACAATATAAATTGGAAACTCATAAGATAT
>NW_017257924.1:22019-37407 GCF_001594055.1 Mycetomoellerius zeteki
ATTTTATATAATTATATATAAAACATTTTTTTCCGAGGCTCTTAATTATTATACACGTATTATTGCTACAATTATATTATTATATGAAGCATATTAATACATTAATAATAGAAAGTGATTTTTTAAGAAAATAAAAATTATTTATCTTTCTTTAAGAAAGATATTCTTTAATAACGAAAGATACGATCTCAGCACGTTTAAGATTAGAGACGCTCCTGAGCCGGAGCGTCACGTGAGCGATCGGCGGCTCGGTCGCTGAGACTCGAGCGATAGTGGTGGTCGTTCGTTGGAATCAGCCCGAAATGTGCATTTAATGTCGAGGACTGTTTTATTATATTACTATGATTGCTATTATCATTATTATTGTCATTTTCATTATTAATATTATAATTTTATTAATATTAATTATTATTTATAATTATTGTGAATCGCGTACATGCCAGTGAGATGAAAACCATTTTATTCTAACTGGCATGTAGAACTGACTATATATAAAAGTATCACGTCTATTTAAAAAAAAACGGAACGCTCTATTTCACCGCGCATTTTTCACTTCGTTATTTTGTTATAGAGCCATTCGAGAATTTTTTCTCGTGAAATCAAATGAGAGCAACCTATTTCGAAGTACAAGCGGAGAAAATCCTTTCTTAATTTTAGAGCGTTGTGAAATTAGTATAAAAATTTATTATTGTTTTTGTATTTATAAAAAATTTAATGTAAATGAATAAAAAACTGTGAATTTCCAAATATGTGATGATTTAGTATCTTTCTTTGTTGGTGATTTTTTGCAATTTTACATGTAGGAAATCTGGAGATGCTTATTGATCTCTTTTGGAAAATTGATCTCTACCTATCTTAAAGACAGGACATGTTAAGTGTGATTCTGATAGCACTGATAATAATAAAGAACAGGTATTTTATCTTCCGAAATGTCTTCTTTTCGTAAGTACTCGGTACAAAATTTTTCATATATTGTATAATCATATACATTATAACAACTCGATAAAAAATTTTTCATGTATGAATATGTATTAGTATGTATAAACATACTATAAATAAATAAGTATAATATCGCTCGAATGTTTGCATCGCAAAACAATGTATGATTCGGTAAAAAATAATTATTTTTCACTGAGGCATGAAAGTTTTAACCCTTCTGCAGTGTAGTTAAAATGCTACATATCCTGCCAGTCATTCTAGAGACTCGTCAATAGTAACAGCTCCAAGTAATTATATACTGTCAGACTTCTTATTTAAAATGGGTTTCATTTCACACCATGACCATTTATTACATCTTGACTATTATTAATGTCACCGGACTTAACGTCGATTCTCGCCGTCTAATGAGGATTATAGTTATAGAAATTTTATATCTTGACCACAATTATTGCGGATATGTGTGCTAGAAGTATTTAGTATATTCAAAGGAGCCGATGAGTTATGAAATGTGACCGCCTTTACGGACGATTCAGATTATTGTCAATTATAGTTTTATACACCGGAATGTAAGGTTTTACGATTATTATACTGACGAAGGCTCTGTGAGTCGAAACGTATATTATATTTTTTAAGACACATTAAATAATTTATTAATCAAACATCTATTTGTGCTCGTTTATTGGTCGTTATTAAGATACGTTGTATTGAGGTACGTAAATATTTATAAACATAATCATATATGAAATATATCCATACATGTTCATACATCCCTCTTTCTTTTGTGAAATTATTTTTTAGTGTAATAGAAATAATAATGTGAAAGCATAAAAAATAATTAAAGAGAGAATTTTCACATTGTTCGTTTTAGAAAAAAAAAAACAAGTTTGGAAAAATGTAAATAAAATTGCTCATACACAATTATGCATAATTTCATATATAATTATACATAAGTAATTTTTTTATATTTCTTCACAAACTTGATTTTTTTCTAAAATAATATAAATACTGTAAAAATTACCCTTTTAATTATTTTTAATGTTTTCACATTACTATTAGATATAATATTATTACTATTACACTAAAAAGTAATTTTACAAAAGAAAGAGAAATGTATGAACATGTGTGGACATATTTCATATATGATTATACATATTTATGAATATTTATGTATTATATGTTTATACATATATTTATAGTATATATTCATACGTGAAAAATTTTTTACCAGGAATATAAAGTTAAATGTAAACTATATATCTTGGTAGCAAAATGTTAGCAATTAGCGTGCAAATTGGTAACAAATTCGATTTTGATTACAAATACCATAGCTGTCTGTGTCGGCATTTGGCTATGGATTTGTCGACGAGTTTGTCGATAAAGCCTGCTGACATGTTTTGTTAGCAGATTGCCAAAAACCGAGCAGAGTCTGCTGACATAACCTAACGGCAGATTGACAGCAAAAACCGAGCAAGTTCATTTTCATTTGAATCGACCTGGTTTCTTATAAGAAATTTTGCGTACATGTATATAAACGGTTATATATAATTATACATAATTATATATTTATACATTACTCTATTTATACATAACTATTTTTACTCCAATGTCGAATAACTCGGTGAAAAAAAATCATACAATGTTCAATAAAAAAGCAAATTAAAGGTAAAGATTCACTCTTTCGAATGTTGTAAACCACATTTGCGTGCGATTTTTTGTTTACTCCACAGACCTTTGTACAGTTTGTACAAAATTTGTACATAATTTTCAGATTTAACGGATATCTATTTGTGTCCGTATAACTCCGTAAAATCAATAAAATCGAAATATCAATTATCGATTTCGAAAGTAAAGATTTCAAGCTTTAAAATGCTTTTTTGTTTTTTTGTCTACGTGATTTTTCACCGAGTTACGGTCATCCGAATGTTATGCAATTTTGAGCGTGTTCGAAAGTGTTTCCTATTTTTTGTTGAGTAGTGTATATACGGGTGTGAAAACTGGAAACAATCAATATAGTTTTATTGCTAAAATATTATTGATTAACTTCATATTTTAAAAATAAACATGAGAAAGTTATAAAATAGTCAAAAAAATGTTGGGCGCCAGCGCGCAATAGAACGGTGCTGTTCGGCTTCCTGCATTAAAGATTGAGCCCTCGGTAGTACAACTGTCCCTTCGCACCATCTCTCTCCTACGGAAATAGGTACGTCTCAGGCGGTCGATTCAGAATCTAAAGGGTACAGCCTTCGCCAATATAGAAGCTGCCTCGTGCGAGATGGTACGATAGCCGCGCACGACTCACAGCGAAAGTCGCTGGAGCCGCTATTCGACACAGACCTCAGTCCCTTGCCACGGTTTGCGTCCAAATTGGAGCACCGTACGGGATGACCGACATGATCGTCGCGTACAATTGGCATCTACTCTCGCCGGGCCCGCCAATGTTAGCCATCAGCCTTCCAAGGGCCCCAGCCATCCTCTAAGCCCTGGGGAGGAGGAGATGGAAGTGGTCCTGGAAGGTCAACCTCGAATCCAGGACCAGGATCCATTCTAGATATTTCAAGGTGGACCCCACAGGAATCACCACCTCCCCCCCTACCCGTAGAGAAGCATCACCCATAAATGTTTAGAAAAAATCAAGTTTGGGAAAATGTAAAAAAAATTGCTCATACACAATTATGCATAATTTTATATATAATTTATACGTAAGTAATTTTTTTACATTATTCCAAACTTGATTTTTTCTAAAATAAATAGTGCGAAAATTATCTTTTTAATCATTTTTAATGTTTTCACATTATTATTTCTATTACTCTAAATAGTCTCGTAATTTTACAAAAGAAAGAAGAATGTATGAACATGTATGAACATATTTCATATATAATTATGTATGTTTATGAATATTTATACATGTTATGTATGTTATGTTTACACACATTAATACATATTTATGCATGATAAATTTTTTACCGGGATAGTGTTTCCAAAATTTATAAAGTGATAAGATATCACTGCCTGAAAGGAGAAGAAAGAATTGACATGTTAGATTTAAATCTCATTTAGATTTAATAAATCGAGTGTTACATCATTACAAATTTTTTATCATAATTGATTACAAAGAATATTATATCTAAGTGATAACAATACATAAATAACCAAAAATTATTTCTGTTGTGATTTTTAATCAATTGCAAATTATTAATTACTTGGATATAAGAGACATTATTCAAGATAAAGACAAACTCTTGTTTCTTCTTACGACGCATATCAAAAGAAAAAAAGATTTTGCGATGTACATGTTTTCAACTACCCTGTTTTCTTAAATTATGTATAATTCCTTAAGATGTATATAGTAACATTTTTTTAAATTTGTTTATTAATTAATTATATATTACCATTATTAAAAAATGGGGGTATCATAGTAATTTATCAAGGTAATTATACCATAGTAATTTTTTATTATACTTCTCACTTGCACACAAATGCTATTTTTGAATCGTATACACTTTGTACACATGTTTATAATGTATTTCATTCACTTAAATAAACTTTTGCTCTTTTCATTATTAATATAACCTTAAAATATCTTAACGAATAATAATTATATTTTATATTAATACTGGCACTGCAATTTTGATTATAATTGCTCAAAAGATGAGCAATAGATAAAGAAATAACATTATAAATTATAATAACAATGAAATACAAATAATAACAATATTATTATACACATGGTGAAAGCATTGACGATTCATACAATAATAAATAGTAGTCACTTTGTTAGCAGTAGTATTAGTAGAAATAATACTATTATAATTACTAGTTTAGCAGTTGCAGCAATAGTAATAATAATGGCGGCCATTATAATAAGGGTAATAGTTGTAATACTAATAGTAACAGTAATTGCTCTATAACAGTAGTAAAAATATAAGTATGAAAATAATAATAGCATTAATATAACAATGGTAATAGTAGTTACAGAAATATTAACAATGATAGTAGTAATTTTACAATAGCAGTAGGAACGGTAATAGTATCCCAAGCAGTAAAAATATGATAGCAGTAAAAATAATAGAAAAACAAAAAAATAAATGAAGAATGAACAAAATAATACGATGGTAAGAATAACATTAATAGTAATATCAGCGGTAATAATAATAGTAGTAATATTAATATGATAGTAGTAATAGTAGTAGTAATATTAATGGCAGCAGTGGAAAATGTTAGTGATGAGTGATGGGAACGGTGATGATAATTAATAATAAATATTTAGAAATGGTAAGTAGGTATGTAAGTGATAACAATAAGTAGTGAATAGCTAGTAGTAGTATGTGATGGTAACAGAGTAAGTATTTTTAATATTGGTAGTAAAAATGGTACTGGTAATAGTAACATTAGCAGTAGTAGTAGTAGTAGTAGTAGTAGTAGTAGTAGTAGTAGTAGTAGTAGTAGTAGTAGTAGTAGTAGTAGTAGTAGTAGTAGTAGTAGTAGTAGTAGTAGTAGTAGTAGTAGTAGAAGTAGTAGTCGTGGTAGTAGTCGTAGTAGTAGTAGTAATAGTAGTAGTAGTAGTAGTAGTAGTAGTAGTAGTAGTAGTAGTAGTAGTAGTAGTAGTAGTAGTAGCTGCAGCCGCAGCAGAAATAATGGTAGTAGTAGTAATGATAATGGTGAGAATTGTAGTAGTAGTAGTAGTAGTAGTAGTAGTAGTAATAGTAGTAGTAGTAGTAGTTATAGTAGTGGTACTATTATGCGTGGTTTACAATGGCAGTATCAGTAATGGATGAGACTGTAGAAATAAATTAAAAATAAAAAAAAGAATAAGAAATTGACCAATCACAGTTGATTATTCTTCTTACATTCAATTGTAATTGGTCAACTTGTTACTCTTACAGTCTCATTCACTACTAGTTAGTGGTAATAGTGATAGTAATAGTAGTAGTAGTAATAATAGTAGTAGTAGTAATAGTAGTAGTAATAGTAGTAGTAGTAATAGTAGTAGTAGTAGTAATAGTAGTAGTAGTAATGGTAGTAGTAGTAGAAGTAGTAGTTATAGTAGTAGTAGTAGTAAATAGTAGTGTAGTAATTGTCGTAGTAGTAGTAAGTAGTAGTAGTAGTAGTAGTAGTAGTAGTAGTAGTAGTAGTAGTAGTAGTAGTAGTAGTAGTAGTAGTAGTAGTAGTAGTAGTAGTAGTAAGTAGTAGTTGTAGTAGTAATGATAGTAAAAAGCCGTCTACAATGAGCAGTAGTGATAAGGCTTTAAGACACATCGGAAGTAAGCTGATTTTCAGGTATAATAGGACATAGAGTAAAGGGCCATCTACAATGGCAGTAAGCAATAGTGGTAAGGCTGTAAGACACGTCGGGAGTAAGTTGATTTTCCAGTATAATAGGACATAGAGTGAGTCCGTAAGTAACAAGAGAGTAGAACGTACGAAATGGAGTTCAACCATTCACTTATAGACTTACTTACGCTCTATTATACGGGACATAGAGTAAATCCGTAAGCAACAAGAAAGTAGAATGTAAAAATTGGATTTCAACCATTCACTTACGAACTCACTTTACGCCCTATTATACCGGAAAATCAGTTTACTCTCGACGTGTCTTACAGCCTTACCACTACTGCTAATGCCCATTGTAGACGAACCTTTAACTTCGATCGATGTTAAATCAGCGTTGATCGATCAATCATTTCTGAGCCGGAAAACCAGCTTTCTCCCGACGTGTCTACAGCCTCTACTGCTACGGTTCATTGTAGACGACGCTTTAAATTAATAGTAATAATATGGGTAGTGTAGTAACCTTAGTAGCGATAGTAGTAGCAGCATTAGTAGGAATAGTAACAATAACAGTATCAGCAATAGTTATAATAACAGTAGCAGTTGTAGATGTGCACTAGTGATGATACTTGGAGGGAGGCGTGTTGTAATTGTATTTTAATTCCAGTTGTAATATTAATATTAATATCGAACAATAATATGTTATAATCGTTAAAATATTTAGTTATTTCAAAAATGTTATTTCGTATATGTTGTAAGTGACTACAATATGTACAAAATAACATTTAGTAATTCAATTTTATTTTAAACTTATTATGCGCATATATTTTTATTATGGTTTTCAAGTTGTTGGATAATGTACTTCTTTTTATAAACATATAAAATTTTTTGAAGTCTTCTTTTTCTTTTGTGTAATGTACTTGTTATTTTGTAACATACGTAGCATATTGTGTAGAGTTTTAGAAGTACGTTTATGTACCTTTCAAAATGTTAAATACTTTTTCATTTTGAAAATGGGATAACATTCAGAGTTTTTGTTTTCCTTTTCAATAAATTACCCTTTTTGTCTTAATAAACAATATTCAGATGCAGAATATTTATATTAATGATATGAGTAATATGCACTGTTTGTGCAATTTAAAGATTGAATATGAGAAGAACACTTGTAAAATGTTTATAAAATAATATTGATTTAAGTTAAGCAGTGTTTTACAAGAAACAAGAATTGATTAACGATTAGATCAAATTAATAGTTTTTTTTCGAATTACACATTAAGTAAATGTATCATGAAAGAAAAGATCGTTTCGTTAATTAGACCAGACTTGTTTCACTTTACGCATAAATAAAACTTTTCTACATCGTCCCGTTGAGCGAGATAAAAAAAAATAAAATGGAATAGACGTTTAATCAGTCATTAAGCAGAGATTTAATGTTTATTCGTTTTTTATTTTTTCTCTGTCTCGGTCAATTTGTTGAACTGTTTGACTCTGGAACAAAGTTTTGAACGGGCCTGCAATAAACTGCACGGAAGAATTTGTACGTATCATAATTATATGTCTTTATAAAATTTGTAAGTAAATTCACACTTCTCATAGTATAAGATCTCTTAGAATTTCTGTATTCTTTACATTTTGCTTTATAGCATATCTGTTTTATACTTACACCATAAATAAATATTATAATCAAATAATTAATTCCGATGCAGCATTTTTTGTTCCTATGTAAGTGTTTTTAGATATATGATAAGAAATAATATGAATGTAAGTTCGGAAAGTATAACCATGTGAAAATATAACTATATAATAGTATAATACTCAAAGAATCATTTGAAAAAATGTATAAAATAGAAATAAAAACTTATAGCAGAATCCTCATTATATGTAACAATATATTTTAATTATGGATCTCTCTCTATATATTAATTCATTTAATGAAAAGGAGAAAACAAAGACAATGAAACATTTGCCAATCTGTGATGTTATTTAAATAACTACATCTCTGATTTAAGTAACAGATTTTACTTCTAAGTACAAAGAGCTTCCTTCTTGCCCTCTTTTTCACATATTCTTATCTTCTATTATTGGGTTTATTTCGACTTGTCTGCTTTATATGTGCGTCCACCTACTCGCACTTTCTTCACATATCATTTTTAACGAAATATTTAAACGAAAGACTATGTATGGAATTTATGGCTATAAGTTTGAAGTGATATTTTATATCTCAACCCTTTCAAAATGAAGCGATTTATTTTAAATAGAATTTAACTAGAATTACCTTTATTTTCAACGAGTTTGCATATTTAATTAAATAATCCATAATTTTTAACTATGTGTAAATAGTATAAAGATCAATTATATATACCGCTATATACTTTATTCTGGCATGTGTCGACATATTCAATTACTCGTAAACTATTAATTTTTTGACAATCGTACCTTAATACTTTTATACACAGAATAATGAGCTCAATCAATTAGTAAAATGAAAACGATTATAAAAAAATTAATAGTCTACGAGATATTTAATATGTTAATATATACAAGAATAAAATATAAAATAACTCAAAAGCTATTAATTTTTTGATATCTCTACCTTAACTTTTACATAATTAGAAGAATCATATTAAAAAAATCATATAACTACATCTAAAACAGTGGAGGTGACCTTCATATCTACATATATGGCGTCTCCATAAAAAAAATAGCGTGACCAAAATGCGTCCCCCTCGAAACCGTTCCAATTTATCTGAAACATTTTTTCGTATTATCAAAAATAATAAGTGAAATGTTCAAAGTTTTCAAGTTAAGTGGACTACCCGATAAAAAATTTTTTATGCATGAATATGTATAAATATGTATAAACATACATAACCATACGTATAAATATTCATAAACATATATAATTATACATGAAATATGTTCATACATGTTCATACATCCCTCTTTCTTTTGTAAAATTACTTTTTAATGTAATAAAAATAATAATAATGATGCATAAACATCAAAAATAATTAAAGGGATAATTTTCGCATTGTTCGTTTTAGAACAAAAAAAACAAGTTTGGAAAAATGTAAAAAAAATTGCTCATATACAATTATGCATAAATTTATATATAATTTATACGTAAGTAATTTTTTTACATTTCTCTAAACTTGATTTTTTCTAAAATAAATAGTGCGAAAATTATTCTTTTCATAATTTTTAATGTTTTCACATTATTATTATTATTTCTATTATACTAAAAAGTAATTTTACAAAATGATTACAAAAGAAAAAAAGATGTATGAACATGTATGGACATATGTTATATATAATTATATTTGTTTAGAGAATTAAGAATATTTATACATGTTTATGTATATTTATGCATATTTATATATATGCATGAAAAATTTTTTACCGAGTACCCTGTACATAAAATATACAAAAATAAGTTTTAAGAGATATATTATGATTAATGAAACTTAATGCTATTTATATTTCGTTAAATTTTAAAAAAGAGAATGTTTGTACTGTAGGATGGAATATTCATTTGAAAATAATATGAAAATTGAAAATAGTTTGAAAAATATGACTTTTCTTTTAAATTGATGCTTCTTTTCTTTTTATACCGTTTGAAAATCTTCTGAACAAATCAGATTTTAAAATATTAAGAAAACTAAAGAAAATACATTAAAGAAGAAAATTCTACAGTGCACGGCTGTTTCAACAAGTTATAATAATAATAAGGTATTAATATGATAGAATTAATCTTTTTTTGTTATAAAAATAATACATATAAGACTGGTAACATATTGCTCATACCTAAACCAAATGCTTTTATCATTTACATTCTTTCGGTTACAAATGATGAGGAAAACAAGTTTAAGTGTTTTTTGTCACTTGTATGCAAAGAAGAAGAATTTTTTAAGTTAGGGATATTATTTCTAAAATATTTCTGAAATATATTAATTTATGTGTATACTAGAGACGCTTTGTTTGTCATATTTATAATATAAATAATAAAAACTTTTTTAGTTATTTATCGAGTATTTTTCTATAAAATAAGTAAACCCGTAATAGCAATAATGTTATATTTTATACATTTCTTTTCTCGATGTACTTTGTCATTGAAATTCATTTCTGCTACAAACTTTTGTATAAAATATTTTTGTTTTCAAAGCGATATTGCTATGCCTTTGATATATATCGATATCATTCATAACATATTTAAATAATTAAGCGCTTAATATCTGATAAACGATACATGTTTATTTTGTCTCTCATTAGCAGCCACTGATGACTAGTTATCATTAGCTCTCTTCCTGCTTAATATTAATACCAGCCTTAAGCATTACGCGACGATGCTATGTTTATTATTAAATATCTCGCGTTCATAAATCAACATTACATTCGACAGATCTCTAAAATGGAATATATATAATAATTTATCTTTGCCAACGGATTATTTTTTTCTCGCGTTAATTCCATTCTTAATTTAATAATAATGCTATTCAAAAGAGCAACATGCATGCATGCTGCTTTGTTGACACGAAAAACTCTATACATAACTCGATTATTCAGCGGATGAACCATAATTCGTTGTCCATAAATTATTCATACATATCTTTATGGTATACGAAATAACAAAATTTATTTGTTCAAGCTACATCCGTATTTTACTCGTATTGTGTATTAATAATATTAATGAGTATTTTTATTCGGAAAATACTTGCCAATATTATTAATATAAAATACACAATAAACTTTATACAAACCTAGGAACTTGTATATGTTTAAAAAATGTAACGCAAAGAATTAAACTAAACGTAAAATATTAATTTTTGAAAGAGAAATAAAACTTTAATATAGACATACCAAGAATCGTTAAGCTATTGTTTTCTATTCTAGTGTTAATTCAACATGAAAATATATGAATGAGATTTTTTAAAGTTTTGCAGATAATATTAAGAAGATGAGAATATTCAGCGCTCGCGGGAACCTGATAAGTACGATAGATACAAGTTATTCCTATTTTTACATGATAAAAAAATCTTATGACTTTTCACCCTTTTTCTGAAAGATTATTAAATATAAAACAGTATTATAATTTCATTCTTAATAGGAAAAAATGTGTTTGCGCATCATGATAATATTACTATAAAAATAACAAATCTTTTTTATTCTAATACAGCATTGGAAGATTACCATACCTACTGCAATGCGCTACAAACGATTGCAAGTTCAAAAGAATTGTTAATAACGTAAATGAAAGAAGTGGACTACTCTCACTTGTATACCTCAAGCTACAGAAAACTGTGAAAAAGAGAAAGAGAAAAGGAAAGACGGAGAAGGTAAAAAAGACAAATGAAAAAAAAACAATTTAGTCTATTATTCGTAATTCATGGACCGCGTATCGATTGATACAGGCTTTATGTAGTTGACTACAAATCAAACGATGTTCTACAATAGTCCACAATTATGTAAAGCAATATGCCACAATACTCCACTATCATGTCCAATTGTTTATACAATATTGAAAATTTAAAAATTTGTCGTTTTATCTAAATACGTTACATTTATAGCTTGAACAATATGTTGTTGTAGCTACTGTACGTAGACAAGTTTCTGTTCTCAAACAGAATAAGGCATGCACGGCGACGTAAACTTATGGCTGCATTAAAGATACTATATGGTACACAAAAAAACTTAAGCAGTAAAATATAAGCAGTAAGCAAATGGACCAATCACAGTAAAGACTATTAAACGTAAGCTGTGGCAAAATTCAAATATTTGCTTATTGCTCGTGTCTTACTGCTTAAGTTCTTTATATACCATAGCACACTTTAAGCGTCGCAAATTGTACCGCACGATAAACTATACTATACAATATTGGTTAGAATGGATTGTTTCACAATATGAAACTTTATATTATATATTAATCTATCCTAATAAATATGAATCAATGGATCTTTTTCTTCTTAGTTGCATTCCTGAAAAGCATTCTTATTCTCTCACTTTATAATACATAAATTAAGATCGAACTTTTAAGCATTCTATTCTTCGCAAGTTTAAATTACATAATTGAATACGAGGCATAGTTTCCTGACAATTGCTCTCGAACTCGACTTCGGATGTGACTTCGGCAATTATTATATGTAATACTAATTATCGATTCTAACAAACACGGCGAGTTCGTGAGTTTTTCAAGATTTTCCATTCTTTGACTCCACTGTCACGGAGGAGACTTGGGCCCGCTGCATTTATCTGCTATTACTTGCTGCTGTTGCTGTTGCGAAGATGATTGCTGTACTTGTTGTTGCTGTTGCTGTTGCTGTTGCTGCGGATGCTGCTGCTGTTGATGATGATGTGATGAATCTGTGTTTACTCCGAGTTCACTGCTTATTAAATTACCACTGCCATTTTTATCCACCACGCCACTCGTATGCACAGGATGAAAATATCGTTCTGAAACAATATATTTTTAACCAATATAATAATATAAGAAAAAGGCCAAAGATGAGCAAAAACAAAGGGCGCGTTATTAAAATATTTTAAGTGAATTATTTATAATATATTAAGGAAGGATCCCAGTTTAGAACCTTCAAAAAATCAAATTTCGTTTTTTTTATATTCTTACAGTAGAACATCTAAACGGTATGAATTTTAGGGATAGTTTGGAGATAGTTTGAGATAAGTTGAGAGAGAAATAGGCGAAAATAGGTAGGTGAAGTAAGACTAAGGAGACCTAACTAGATAGGATAGGGAGTAAAAAGTTGGTCACGAAAAATGTTCCGTGTACTGCCATGTCCGCCGAACGGAATAACTTGCAACATTCCATCGCCATATTGAATATTTATATGTGTGATGGAATGTTGCTCCGTTAAGTTATTCCGTTCGGCGGACATGGCAGTACACGGAACATTTTTCAAGACCACTTTCAATCTACACAGTTATGTCTCCTTAGTCTTACTTCATGGTTTAGAGAAATTAAAGAATTTTTTAATTTTTCGTCTGCTATATATTGGATGCATTCAGTACTACAACTGAGCGCTCAGTGAGCGCTTGCATCTTATTGGTATATTCCGTTAGAACTGAAAATATAGACCAAACAAATACAAGAGCTCATTGAGCGCTTAGTGAGCGGTCGTGGTACTGAATGCACCCATTGGATCAATCATTATGAATTTTGAAAATTTGATAATGAATTCGCAATCAGCAACACAAGATACTTCCAGATAATGCGATCTTTAAAGACATTTAAAAATTTTTGGCTAATATGCTTAATAGGAGAGGCAGCTCCGATGACCTTGATCTTGACATATGTTGTCAAGATTACGACTCTGAGGGCCACTGTCACCAAGCTCAGTTGATCTAACTAGGCCAGTTAGTCCATCGGAATTGACCAATCGCATTTGTCATTTTGTTTGAAGAATTGACTACAGCTAACTTAGCTGTAGATCAGTCCTTGTTTTTTAGCGGCCTGACCTAAAATAGATCGTCTGTTTTCTCGATGTTAACGCGCAACACGACTAAAAGCTTTTTCATTTGCTCGATAGAATTCATTACTGTTTTGTTGGATTATTAAGTTAGGTTAAACCGGTTTGTTATCTACTTCTAGACAAATGTCTTGAAAAGACTTGTTAATGTTGATACATAATATATTATTGCAAATGTGACATTTCGAACATGCAAATATATTGTTACAATATGAATGAAATTTACAAACCCTGTTATTTAACCTCAACAACTTACGTTAATGCAATCGCGAGTACAATGCTGTATATAGAAAAAATTGGTACAAAATACGATAGATGGCTCTAAGTAATTCGGACCAGCGTGGACTAAATATAACCCCATCAATTTTTAAGTCCCTTTCGGTTGGTAAACGGTTGATAACTAGACCTACTTTGGGTCACGATATAGGTCAGGTCGCTATCAGGTCGCTGGGTGTAAACGTAGCCATAGTCTGTGTGTGATTAACGACACGATTAAACCTTACGTCTGCTTACAACTAAATTTGACGTAAAGACGAAATAACCTGAATTTTTGGAAGTTTTAAAAAAGTAAGGGAAAGAATCGAAGTCCTTGAGTGTACTTAGAGAAACATATGATCCTCACCCCTTATTACACAGGATTTCCATCACTTATTGACGCCATTTTGAGGGGTATGTGGCCACTCTACTTTCTAGGGAGAGTCTCTCTAACCCGAGGAGACTCCCACCTTACCTCTCCCCTACTTAGGGACGCACTTAGAACATATACTATTGGAAGAGGAATTGCCTATGCTGGCCCGTATATTGAGGTGAAGCCAACATCTGTCCGAGAAAGAAAGGTAGAGAGGTCCTAATATTCGCAAAGAGAGGTCTTAATATTCGCAATGCGCATGCGCAACACCACGCAGCACCGTCATCTTATACATCTGTGTAATGTATAATGTACGAATGTGTAAAAAATACAAAATCAACTAAATCAATTCACACAGACGACGGTGCTGCGCATACGCATTGCGAATATTAGGACCTCTCTACCTTTCTCTCTTGTACTCTTCTTTGTTATATTATTTAAAAAGAAAGATTTATATCTATCTGCAAATTACGTGTATAACGAATGCTGAGCGAAGACTGATATGGTAAACAAAGCAGTAATTGTGTCTAATAGTAGGTGTTCGATCTTGCAAGAGATAGCGTTGCAATATGTTAGATAGAATGCGTAGAGTGAGACAGAACGATAACGTCAGATATGAATTAAAGTCGTCACTATTATTGACTTTTATTTGAAATTATAATAAAAAAATCTGTACTATCGACATCGATCAAGTTCGGCCGTCTCTAGCATCCCCTTAAAATTTCTCTATTTAAAAAACTATAAGTTATCTTAAATTTAATAAATAAATTAATCACAGAGATGTATTAACATCTTAAGATGTTAAAATAGTCTTCAAATTAGAATAAATTATGAATACTATCTAAAGACTCAAGATTAAATAAACGAAAATTATGTCATAAATAAGTACAAAAAGTAACTGCAAAATTCGTTATTGTTACAAAAAATAGTAACGCAGTTATCAGTAAGTTATCAAAAACATAACTTGTAACTGTAACTTCGTTACAAGTAACGAATTACTTCCATTTCTTAGTAATTATACTGGTAATTAATTACGAGCAGGTCATTATTATTAAGTTTTTAATATATCTTTTTT
>NW_017257924.1:38692-48074 GCF_001594055.1 Mycetomoellerius zeteki
TTACAAACCCTGTTATTTAACCTCAACAACTTACGTTAATGCAATCGCGAGTACAATGCTGTATATAGAAAAAATTGGTACAAAATACGATAGATGGCTCTAAGTAATTCGGACCAGCGTGGACTAAATATAACCCCATCAATTTTTAAGTCCCTTTCGGTTGGTAAACGGTTGATAACTAGACCTACTTTGGGTCACGATATAGGTCAGGTCGCTATCAGGTCGCTGGGTGTAAACGTAGCCATAGTCTGTGTGTGATTAACGACACGATTAAACCTTACGTCTGCTTACAACTAAATTTGACGTAAAGACGAAATAACCTGAATTTTTGGAAGTTTTAAAAAAGTAAGGGAAAGAATCGAAGTCCTTGAGTGTACTTAGAGAAACATATGATCCTCACCCCTTATTACACAGGATTTCCATCACTTATTGACGCCATTTTGAGGGGTATGTGGCCACTCTACTTTCTAGGGAGAGTCTCTCTAACCCGAGGAGACTCCCACCTTACCTCTCCCCTACTTAGGGACGCACTTAGAACATATACTATTGGAAGAGGAATTGCCTATGCTGGCCCGTATATTGAGGTGAAGCCAACATCTGTGCGAGAAAGAAAGGTAGAGAGGTCTTAATATTCGCAATGCGCATGCGCAACACCACGCAGCACCGTCATCTTATACATCTGTGTAATGTATAATGTACGAATGTGTAAAAAATACAAAATCAACTAAATCAATTCACACAGACGACGGTGCTGCGCATACGCATTGCGAATATTAGGACCTCTCTACCTTTCTCTCTTGTACTCTTCTTTGTTATATTATTTAAAAAGAAAGATTTATATCTATCTGCAAATTACGTGTATAACGAATGCTGAGCGAAGACTGATATGGTAAACAAAGCAGTAATTGTGTCTAATAGTAGGTGTTCGATCTTGCAAGAGATAGCGTTGCAATATGTTAGATAGAATGCGTAGAGTGAGACAGAACGATAACGTCAGATATGAATTAAAGTCGTCACTATTATTGACTTTTATTTGAAATTATAATAAAAAAATCTGTACTATCGACATCGATCAAGTTCGGCCGTCTCTAGCATCCCCTTAAAATTTCTCTATTTAAAAAACTATAAGTTATCTTAAATTTAATAAATAAATTAATCACAGAGATGTATTAACATCTTAAGATGTTAAAATAGTCTTCAAATTAGAATAAATTATGAATACTATCTAAAGACTCAAGATTAAATAAACGAAAATTATGTCATAAATAAGTACAAAAAGTAACTGCAAAATTCGTTATTGTTACAAAAAATAGTAACGCAGTTATCAGTAAGTTATCAAAAACATAACTTGTAACTGTAACTTCGTTACAAGTAACGAATTACTTCCATTTCTTAGTAATTATACTGGTAATTAATTACGAGCAGGTCATTATTATTAAGCTTTTAATATATCTTTTTTGCAAGCAAGAAGAAGAAACACAATATTGCTATTCAGTGCTGATCAAGACACAAAATTTAGCTTCACCTTCCTCTATAGTGGCTGATGGCTCACTGCTTGTTCCAGTGATGATCGGTGCAATCATGTTATAATCGTCTTCCAAATTGATGAATGGCGCAGTATTCCAACGTGGTGGGATATTAGTGACCGACCTTTGTGTTGCTACCGGTCTCGTTACCGAGACAGGAGACGAAAATAGAGACAAGTTAGTTGGCGAAATTACTCCAGACATCGAGCTAATGGTCGGATACGTGAAGATTTGCTGTAAAAAAAGAGATTACAATAATATGAACGCGATAGAATGCATACTGTGGACGCGTTCCGTTTCACGTAAGGATATGCATGATGTATAATTTTATCTTTCTTTAATATTCGGTGAACAAGGATAAAATGATATATCATGCGCATCATGCATGAAAAGGAACTCACTATGTGATCAAAAAATATCGGGATTAGCTCATTTAAGCTGGATATTTGGAACATATCAAAGAAACATTTCTTTTTTAAATTGGTAGGACTGTTTCTAACCTATGCTTAAAATTTCACGTCATTATCCACATAACACGTAATATTACAGTAATATTTTAGCAATATTATTTTTCTATATTACAATATCCGCAAAAATGAATCACATAAATATTACTGTGATATATCACAGTCATACTACTGTAATATTATGTAATATTTCCATGATATTTGTACAATGTTCATTGCGAATAATTAAATCATATTGATAAATTTAAAAGTTATTGAATTAATATTTTCAATGTTATTTTATGAATTGTTTGATGGTATTAATTAGAAAATAATACTGATTTTCAATGCAATAATCCACATAGCACGTAATATTACAGTAATATCGCAATAATATTGTAATATATTACATATTACAATATAATATGTCACAGAAATATTACTGATATATTACACATTGATAACCAACATTGAAATACAGAAAAATTGTAGCAATATAACGTCTCAAATAGCAGAGTGATATTATAATTAATGACACTTTTATGATATTTTATTGATGTTAGAAATGTCCTTAAGACATTATTAAGATATCACAAAATTTGGTCTTCAAGTTGTATTAAAAAAACATTTCCATTGTATAGAATACATATATTTGTTAACAAGTTTCTTTCCTTTTCGCAAAATGTTTAATTTATTAAATAATATTGATTAAAAAATGCAATCCCCTAACATATAATTTAAACGTTTCAGAATCATCCGAGTTCACTCGAACTCGCGCGTAACGTCACGAGGTTGTTGCCAAAAGTTCATTGTATTCTTCCCTTATACTCACTTTATTTTTAACAGTGTAATTAATAAAACAAATGAGAAAACCGAAAGGTTATCGGTAATGTTTTGTGCCTATGTACAAAAACACAACAAAAAGTGCACCGCATAAAGTATTTATGACAATGTCATATAGCAAAAGCCAGCGTAAGTTATATGATTCCGTCAAACTCAATGACCTGATGAACCAACACACTCAAATTATTTTTGTTAGGAGGATCATTTTGACGTAAGTAATAAAAATATTTAACTATATACAGGGTGTTCCATGGGAATGTGTTGAAACTAATCAGCTGTTATTTTCGAAGGTTCAATTATTGAAAAAACAAAAATTGCGCTGAAAAGAGGAAAGTCTACAATTTTTAATGAGTATAAATAAAATTTAACAAAATGTTTGTGTGTCAATTAATTTTATTAATGAAAAATATGCTCATAATCCCAAGGAGTAATTTTTTCGGAGGGTGCTCCATCTGAATTTGTACAAAACACGATTTTTTTACGAAAGCTCGTAAAAACTTTTTCTAACATATCATTTTTAATATTGCTAATAACTTTTTAAATAGCTGCTACTAAATCTGAAGCTATTTTTCGATCTTATCTGCGATTTTACATATAATTTTAGCGCTTACTTGATTTTAGCATAATTTTTCATCAATAAAATTAATTGATACACAAACATTTTGTTAAACTTTATTTGTACTCATTAAAAATTGCAGACTTTCCTCTTTTCAGCGCAATTTTTGTTTTTTCAATAACTGAATACCTTTGAAAATAACAGCTGATTAGTTTCAACACATTCCCATGGGATACCCTGTATATTAGTCCCATTATTATCGAAATATTTTTCTAAAATTATACAAGCCGACATGAATTTTGACCCAAAAACGGCGGTATGTAATCCCGGAGGTTTTTGACATGTTAAAACCAAATCCGTAGCCCAAATTGCTCCATCACATCAGGTTTAAGAAATATTTTAACTAAAAAATTCCCGAAATAGTGTTTTTGGCACTTTAAGATTAGAATATCTCAAAAACCTAACGTGAAAGAGTAATTTGGCCTACGGATTTGATTTTAGCACATCAAAAACATTCGGAATTATATACAGCTTTGTGAAATTGACCGTTTCTAGGTCAATAAAAAGAATTTTTTTATAGGTCTGTATTATGATTGATGATAATAATAATAATAATAATATTAATATCCATAAATGAGTTTGATAAAACGGGGAATACACTCCACTGATGACTATAAAAATGATTTCTATAAAAATTTCTATAAAAATGAGTATTTTTTTTATATAAATGATACTGTTTTTCAGTTAAAAAACGATAAGGAAAATTATATGCGCTTCTGTTTAATAAGTGGGCCAATAAAAATAAAACCTGATTTTGCGCCACACAAATTTGCTTGTCAATCTGATAGAAAACGAACAGGAAATTATCTCCTTCGCTTTGCTTCTGAAAAACAAAGACTTATAATAATCGTTCAACATTATTGTTGATAAATTATTTTCCATTTACTTCGAAAAAATAATGAATCGTAATAATGAGACGTTAAAGCAAATATTCATGAGTCATGGACTTACATTGCAGTCTTTGTATTCCTAACCTTAGCAGCCTTAAAATTATCATTTTATAAACATATCAATTTTCGATAGATTTGTTGAGTCAGCTTTCACAAAACCCGATTCTAAAATATTTGCCTTTTTTATACATTTTCTTCGAAAATTTCGTTAAAAAAAACTGTGGAACTGCCAATGCGTGTAATAGCAGACAAAACACGCGAAGACGTAACAGCCCTGTGACATTATACAAACGAATCACCAATAGTATAGTGTTTTCTTCCGTTTGAATTTTCACGAAATTTTAAACTTGATTAATAAATAAATATAAATAAATTAAACAATTTCATTATTACGGATGCAGTTCATAACGCTTATATTTCGATAAATCAATTGAATTCAGCCATTACGAAATTTACTTGAAGACCGAATTATATGTACACATTAGGGTGATCGTTATTTTAACAATTTTTGAAATTTAATCGGGACACCTCCTAAAATAGTTCAATATCTCGAAAAAATAACATCATATTTTTTTTAGATTTTTTGATTTTAAACAATTTTAACCCGTGCCACACCGGATAAGTGGAAAAACATTTTTGTGAACAAAATTCGGCTGACGCTCTAATTCTTAACCAATTTTACAGTTTTTTTTTTATTTGCTCGAAATTGAATAATCTATAAGCCCTATTCTGCCTAAGACCTCATGTCTACGAGCGTCGCACGCTCTTAAACGTCGAACGACATTTGCAACAGTTAGTTAGTTGTTTATTCACATTTGTAGTCTTAAGACACTTCGTCTATTTTAAATGCCTTTGACACTATGTATGTTTCCCTAAATACTGATTATTACGAAAAAAAAATTTTTTTTTTATAAAAAGAAATAAGAAAATCTTTACAATGACCACAACCTTGATATGCTGTAGAGGCTTGGGTCTATAGGCAACAAATACCCAAACAGAACAACAAATCATGATAACGTCAAAATGACATTAAAATGAATTGAAAATGATTGAAAAATGACTTTTAATGATCATTTTGGAGTCATTTTGATATCAATGACTTGTTGTTCTGCTTGGGTATCTATTTGTGCGTCTAACTTTTTGATGGATAACTCATATATTAAGAATAATAAAAGTATTTTTTTATTATGAGCTATGTTCATTTTCACCTTGGGAACGATAGGTATTCTAGAGTGATGTTAATATAATGACAGAGCAGTATAATGAACGAGAGAGAATATTGTATTAATTTACTTATTAGTTATGGAAAGAGTTTAAGTATCATAGTGGTATATCTTCTTCTTCTTCTTTCGCAGCATTACAGTTCACGATGAACCAAAGCTTACCTCTCATGAGGTTTTCATAACAATGGATTTTTTTCAGGAATTAGATTATTAACCTAATGCCCAACCCTCAGCCTGGGGAATCCATACATACATATATCCATTGATATATGGGACTTAGGCCCGGTTTTTCATTACCTGGTTAACTTGTAGTTAGGCTTAACCTGATGTTTTATCCAATGGACTTCATCTGTGATGATGTCATGAATGAAGCCCATTGGGTGAAACATCAGGTTAATCACAAGTTAATCAGATAATGAAAAACCGGGCCTTACAATTTAACGCCAGATTCGATCGGCGCTGGTGATAAAAAATCTTTTAATCACCAGATGGAGCCATTTTCAAGATTCGATCGGCGCTGATGATAAAAAATCTTTTAATCACCAGGTGGAGCCATTTTCGGCTTCTCAAATTAAACGCGAAAAATCACGTATGTGGGCGCAAAGATTAAACTCGGATCTACAGATCGCGAGTCAATCGCATCGAGCAGCATGCCACTCGACGTCTCAATGGTATATCTAGACTAATAATTAATTGGGACTTTATGGATCGAGTTTTTCTTCACATAGTGATTATTTCTGACATTTCTAAGGCTCATACAATACAAAAAAAAAGATTGTTTAATGGAAATCGGTTTGGGACCAAAAATAGCCTTATTGATTATCTTCCTTTATGTTTAGATTTTGATATATTATTGTAAAATGTATCATTACAGCGCCACATAAGGCTTAAAATTATGTTATAATGACGTGAAATAATATCTTCATACTTTAAGACTTCGTCCTTAAAAGGGACTTACATATAATTATCTCTTTTCAACCTCTTAACATCATTAGTACAAACATGCCGAGTATTTGATATCAAAATAACATGTGTTTGCTATCTGAGAAAATGCAAGAAAATGTTATACGGTAAAAATAAAATTCTTGACAAGATGAGAAAAGAATTGTAGAAGAAACTAACCTGACCAGGTTGCGAATGAAAATGAGCAAATGTATATTCCCTGCTGGAAGTGTGCGGTGTAACGAGAATTCTGGTGGGGCTCTTTCGTCCGACGGGTTCGACAGAATTCTGGCAAGCAGAACCGACAAGTCCAACTGCCGCTGCGGTAGTCATCTGTTCCTGATTAGGCCCTAGCTCAGCTGGATCCGTAGGTGACGATGTTGGTGGTGAGTTAGCAGTTGTCACTGCTAACTCACCTGTCGATCTTATTATTGCTACTGGTCTGGCCATAGGAGCAGGTGGCGGCGGCGGTAACATCGAACTTGGATAATATTGTGGGAACTTTTGGATACCGGTGCGTGATCCAGTTAGTTGCGTCTGAAAGTAATCGATTACATATAGCATCTTATTCCTTTTAACATCACTCTTAATTAAGATGGTTCTTTAGTAAATCGAGTTACGATAGAAATGTCTAATTTTTTCATATAATGAAGTTGAAGTGTCATTTTGAAGTGTCAGTTTTTCATATACCGAAATTGACGTGTGCAAAATTCTACGGTAGATTAACAATGAAATAAAAGAGAAAAAAAATGATGAAAATGTAACCTTTCACGTATAACTTAGTGACAGATAAGGCTCGCAGATGCTTCTCTAACTAATTGCACATAAATCATACCATAGATTTTTCTTAAAAACGAAATGATAATAGTTTTAAAAATTACGATTTTAAAGGTCACAAAAAAGTAATAGGTCAACGACCATTCTGGAAAGATATTTACGTGTATAAATACTTGCATATAAATTTAACCTCGAAAAGTAAACATAATTTCATCTTGTTTTCATTCGATGAAGATGCAGCTATTGATTTATTATCGTATGTCTCATCTTATTTCATTAAGACACGTAGTTATACACGTAGTTTTAATATTTTATCCAAATTATGCTTTATAATTTGTAATTTTGGATGGGTTCTAATGAGGCACCCCAAATTTTTGATACTTTACCAAAGAATCACCTTAAGTATTATTCTCTAACAATATATTCTTTAGGTTAAAGATAATATATTTTTAACAGAGGTGTCAATTGCCGATACTTTTTTAATAAGTTGGAAAAAGACTTTTTAATTGAGAAAAAGCTTGCCAAAAATTAAAAGTGATCTAAATATTTACTGAAGCAAGTATATTACTAGAGAGAAACCTGAGAATGGACATCCCGGCCTTTTTCGTGTACCAACGGTTCTTTTCCGTACTATTACGTGGGTTAGACAAGGACGAACAATCATAATTGATTATCACCTGAACTGCTCTTATGTACCGTTTTCGGTCAATTTCTTTGGTTTTATAGCCAGAACTATCGATGTATTAAGTTTTAACGATAGAACCCTTTGGATTTTTGTACTTTACATCTCATACGTTCGAAATCCAGAGATGCTAGATGGTAAGACGGGAAGTTAGCATCTCATTTTGTAAAACGTTTCTGGACGTAATTCGATAGAACTATCGATAAATCCGATATAGAACTGTAGAACTATTGTGGATGCGAGCAGAACTTAGGTCATTTTATGCGATGCTGATATATGATATGCTAGCTTCAGAGACAGACGTCTCTCTACAACATATTTAAAGGACATTGAAATCGGTGAAGTGTCACCTAAAATTTACTCTTTTATTTTGACAAATACTATTTTGAGAAAAATACATAAATCGATTATCTACATGAGTTTTAGATAGTTTAACCTTTAGACTGCAGGGAAAGTCACTTTTGTGGCTTCTGAATGTGGGTTAAAATATCACTGTATTTAGTGGTATTTTAAATGCTAATTGTATTAAACGTATATGTTACCCAAAATATGTAAAAAAATATAAATATTGAAAAATATACAAAAAAATATAAAAAATAAATTTAAAAACCAAATAAAAAAGAAAAGTCAAAAAGGAGCTACAAACTTTCTACGTCGTTAGCTCTGGGTAAGGCTAAAGGAATTCGCTTTATATCAATTGTCAATTGAACGTTTCCGATTAATTTTATTCTAATGAATCGTCAATTTAGCGAACTTCGATTAATTTGGCTTAAATCAATCATTAATCGGATTATGTTTGTGGAGAGAAGATAGAAATAAGTATTAGGGCATATTAACGAAAATATGTAGAAAAAATGGGGGTACGCGCGAGACTTGCTGAATGTAGCCAATAATAAGCAATTTATTTAGCGTGCTAAATAAATTGCTTATTATTGTTTATACATGCTGCTTGCAAAATGCATACGTTCCAATATATCGGTTATTGTGAAGAAGACAGGGTTCCCACAGAAAATGAATTTTGAAATTCCCTAACTTTTCCAGGTTTTCCAGATGATAATAAAGAATTTTCCCTGACGAATATAAAATATGACCTCGAATATCGGACCTAATGTAAACCAGATTTATTGAGGTTTTTAAAAAAAGGGAACATTACAAAGTCAAGAACAATATAAATAATGAATAAATAATGGAGAAAACATAATAATGTCATGTATGTAGAAGATAAAAACTATTATACATAAAAGAAAGCATCAAGTTATTTTAATAGAATAGCCTTTCAAAATGATCGAACATGTATTACGCGGTTTTTTTTTATAATTTCGAACCATTTCAGAAACATGAAGGGTGGGGACAGACTTTATATAGGCGTCCTGTATTACCTGAGATAATTGCTGAGTATTTTCAGCTTCTTGGCATACGAAAGTCACAAAGTCCGAA
>NW_017257924.1:48110-157544 GCF_001594055.1 Mycetomoellerius zeteki
CCTGTAGATCCGGGGTGTTCCGGCTGATAATAAGCGAGTCCAGGCATGCTTTGACCGGAGCCACCAGTTAGTCCTTCGTGAGGCGAGTGCAATCCTGAAACACATTTTCCAATAATCATCTAGTCTGATTAATGATATCAATGTCATGATAAACCACCCCCTTAACTTAACTCTTGTTTTTTCCTTACCTTCGCGAAAATAAGATTATTTTACTTAACTTTTCACTTCTTTCTCTCTTCTTTGTCCCTTTGTTTAATCAAAATTAGATGAAACATTACCTCAATTTAATTACATCTTTTCTTAAAATGTATAAAATATTCGATTACTTTTCTGATACGAGTGACATTTTCTTTGTAATTACGAGCCGTTAACCGCATCTTTATCTATCCCCAAAACATAAAACTTTCGTTTATAAATCGTTCAAATTTATTTGACGCAAATTAATTTTATCTAGGATATTATCGCGTTTATTGTTTTTTAAAATATTATTTTCAAGGATATTAATATGTAATTGAGTAATTAGTAATAATGTTTGCTGTACAAATTATTTGTGTTCAAATAATTAATTATACTTAATGCAAGCATATTAACCTTTTTATATTGATAAACTGCATACAATTATCATATCGAGTCGAAATTGATAAAAATTGCATATAAACTATACATACATGGAGGTAGAAAAAACTGTAGATAGCGTTCAGCTAATAAAAATTAAATAATAAATTAAATCTTTCTCCGTTTTCTCTTTCAATGGCTCTATAATCTTAGCCCAATTTCGTAATTAATACAAACTTAAATATATAAATAGGTAGATACATGGATAATTAAATAAGGATAAAAAAAGTCGTTGTTACCATGAGTTTGTTAGGGGGGTGGTTTTAATGACGCATACAGATCAAATTCTGATGCTTGTCATCAATAAAAATTTTAATCCAAAACTGTCGCAGCTTCTTTCAATCACAGATTCTTCGAATAATTTTTCTAGAAAAATTTTACAGAAAGTACTTATTAATGCTTATTTTTAACTCTAAACATCTTGAATACTTTGAATTAAATTAGAGGAGACTTTCTCTTATATATATTCTCACATTGATCGACTTAATAATTAAATATTTTCTATAGATATTAGAAATTCAGAGATTTAGTTGAAGCATTTATGGATGAAAGAAAGTACGATAATCCTGGAACACTGACATAAATATATATATATATATATGAGACGTACATACATACACATATACATATGCATTGGATGATGCATTCCAAGCGTGAGACCAAATGGATGAAATATACGTTTATGAAAAAATACATGTGTAATATAATATAGATAAAATATATTGCATAAACGATATTTACAATTATTAGTTATAGCTTTATTCCCGTCGCGACGCTTTGTATCGACAAGCTCGGTACTGTAATATTTTATGTAAAATAATATATACAAATCTTGTTTAAAAAACTAAATATTAGGTCATCAATTAGATCTCTTAATCGCATTACAACAATCATGTGCTATTAATTTATTATATACAATAAGAGATAAGATTTTAATGCCATATTTCAATAATTCTCTTTTATATACATATACATTATACACACACGCGCACGCACACACGCACGCACACGCACACGCACACACACACACACACACACACACACACACATGATGTAAGAATATAAAGCGTTTCGTCCTATAAGCGCATAATATTATTTAATATTCAATAATATTTTAGGCATATTCTTAGAATATTAAATACAACGTTTTAATAATATTTTATTAAAAATAAATAATATTAAATAATATTTCTGAAATATTAATGGATGGTTATGTATCCACTCCTGATAATATTATATGATTATTATTAAAAGTAATATTATTTAATTTTACTGTAATATTGTATGAACATTAAAAAGTATCATAATAACATTTTTAAATTACTCTTCTCTTTGTAAATTACTCCAGTTCATTTTAAGACTACGTTTAAAGATTGAAAATGATTTTGGCGCGCAGTTATAGAACTGGATATGTACATAAAATCATACCGAAACGTTATTTAAGCATAAAGATAAAGCAAAGACCGATAACACCTTTTCGTTTTATTATGAATTCAAATTGCACTTATATAAAAATAATTAATATTAATATTTTAATATTTCAAAGATATTAAAAGTGTAATACCAAGGAAGTTATGTAAAATGGACATGTAACATCTATAGAATATTTCCATAATATTAAAAAATATTGTATAATATTCTCGAAATATTTTATAATAGTATTATAATAATTCTAATTTTTTTTAATAATATTCATACACATTCTAGAAATATTTTGCGCTTACAGAATCGTTGCGCACGATGATGATTGAATTCGAAGCAGCCAATCAAAAAATTTAATCTCAAATATAGCACGATCTGCGCGACATGGTATTGTGGCAACATATAACTTAACTCAATCTGTCGTAGATCATAGGAGCAACCATATTGCTTTTGTATTTGCAACTCTCTGATTGGTCAACACTGCGCATCTCGGGAGCGAAATGCCTTATATTCTTACATCATGTACACACACAAAAGTGTGTGTGTGTGTGTGCGTGTGCGTGTGCGTGTGCGTGTGCGTGTGCGTGTGCGCGCGTGTGTGTGTGTGTGTGTGTAGTTAGATACATATTGTGTAATTATAGTATAAACTTTCTGATGGCGCAAGTAATTTATTTTGTGCACGGCATAGATAATACGTGTACGCATAATACATGACAAAGGTATATACATGTACGTATGTAAGTGTGTGTAAATGGACACACCAGGTGCAACAATATAGTGCAAACATTAAACAAACAACGACTAAACAACATCAAAAACATCAAATTAACAACATCAACATCAATACAATAATTAGATTATATATAGATATATTAAACAACACCAACATCGCAATAATAATAATGTAGATAGTATCATACGGAAAGGGCATAAACTTTTAATCAATATATTCCACGCGAATTGAATGTTGATCAATCAGGTGAGTCAATACAGTTAGTCCATACAGCATACGACATACTTAGAGCATTGACCATGTAACAGTGAGTAATATGAAAATAATATTGAGTATGTGGAAAATGTGGAACTAAATTATGTGCACGTTTAAAAAGCAGCCTTTATCGCAGCTCGATCGATCGTTGTCATATCTATTTCAGACTCGGAAACGTAATTGACAACCATAAAATAGGTAACTCGTAAATTCGTAACATTAAAGGTGATAGAATGAAATTTGTATCTGAAAGGTATAAATCTTCATCATTAAATATTAATGTAAAATAGAAATGATTAAATTAAAGGCATTAATTCCAATGCATTATTTTCCAATTTTTGTATTCCTTGTTAGGTACAATTAATGTAAATGTTATGTAATGTAAAATACCATTTTCAAAAAAACATTTGAAGAAAGTAAGAGATCTGACTATTAAATTTTGTCACCCTCCATGTCGTTTATTTCTACGTTATCAATTAAGGTTCACGATATACAACGTCATTTCAATCATCAATAATTAAATCCATTCTGATTAATTCTGAATTTTAATTCCACATATTAATTTAATTCTGAATATATTAATTAATATTATACAATATCAAACCTGAAAATTATAAAAATTTTCTTTTGATCGCCGAGCCACGTTGAAACCACAGACTTCTATTATAACACTAGACTGTTAACTCCCCACTTTTCCTTATGTAAAAGTGTTGCCTGCGCGCAGTGGATGCGCAGTGTATAACCGTCACGTACAGAAAAGAGATGCCAACGGGTCATATGACCAGTCTCTCTGTGATTGGTTCTCAAGAATATAAGGAAATATTATGACGATCTAACTTTTTTTAATTTTTACGAATTGTTACGAACCACATGCACTACTACTTATTTCAGATTCTTTCATTTTTTTCATATAAAAACGCATCGAATAAGCCTAATTTTATTGATTTTTGAGGTACGGGTAGGTATGTAACCTCTTTTTGAGTATATGAAAGTATATAAGCATATAGTGTTCTGCACATGCGCAGTTTTACAATGCGCATGTGCCACAAGTAGTACATACTGGGTGCTTTCCAGCAAGGACACAGTCAGACACTGTGTAACACAGTGTCTGAGTGTGTCCTTGCTGGAAAGCATTCACTATCTGACTATCTGACAACAGGAAAAATGGGGAGTTAGCAATCTAGTGCTATAATAAATGTCTGTGGTTGAAATTGTGTGTGCGTTCCGAGTTACGCATGAAGCGCATGATGTATCGTTTTATCCTTCTTATTAATTAACAAACAACAAAGACAAATGATGCATCATGCGTTTCATACGTGACTCGGAACGCACTCTGTATCGTCGAATATGTTACGTGAATTGGTGAATATAATGGGGTTATTAAACAAAGACAAAAGAACAGATTAACAGACAAAACAAATCACCAGATAGACAGACGAACAAACAGCAACAACTAGCTTGCTAGATAGACCGTACTATGCATTTAGCAAGAAAGGCCATTCATCTGTTTATCCATCCGTTTTCAACCATTATATGTGCTTTTGCTATATAATACAGATGATGCTTCTAAACGTGTTCAGAAAAAGTTTTAGCTGGAAAATGTGAAGACAAAATAATTATTTTTAACTTTAAGAAACAGCATATTTATTAACTCGAAGAAGGTGGCTGTTAACAGGCAGATGGATCAGACGGATAAGCTAAGAATTTCACAAAGAAACCCAAGTAGAACAAAAGCGTTGAGAAACGGCTGAAAAAACATTTTTCCGTAACGTTGAGTAACGGTTACAAGTGTCCGTGTAGCAAACATTCTTATAACTTTTCATATATAGCAAGAACAGAGAAGGAATTTTTTATAGCTATGACAGATTTTCTAGTTCCTGAATAGTCGTCAACTTTAATGATTAATATCTCGGTTCGTGAGGCAGAGCCTGTTAGATCCTTTTATTTTATACAAAAACGCAGAATGAGCCCAATTTTATTGATTTTTGAGCTGTAGAGAGCCAAATTGTACCAATTACTAAAATAGTTCTATATAGTGGTTTTAATTAATCGTTATTTTTAACGTTTCCTACACGGACACTTGTAACCGTTATTTAATATTACAGAAAAATTGTTTCTCAGTGCTTTTGTTCTACTTGGGAATTATTATGTAAATGTATGTGTGTGTGTGTGTGCGTGTGTGTGTGCGCGTGTGTGTGTGCGTGTGTGTGTGTGTGTGCGTGTGCGCGCGCGTGTAAGTTTATTCTTTGAGATCTACGCGCGCGCGCGTGTGCGTGCGCGCATGCGTGCAAGTTGGTGCTCCTAAAACACTTTACCGTTATATGTCGAAAACTGAACCCGGTATACTCTTAACTTTATATAGCCAAAAATCGGCGGTACACGTTGAAATATAACGTAAATTATAGTATAGTATAGTATACCATAAGTACTATCAAAGTTAGATATTCTCCATTGTGTCCATCTTATGTTAGAGCAATATCACCCTTCCGATCACCTAGAGATCCTAGAAATAGGAGTTTGGCCAATATTCTAGTTAGAAATAAAATGGTGTTAATAAGGGACATAAAATGGTTATGATTTGGATCGCGAAATTGTGATATAATTTTTGTGAGACGATTTTGTGTTTTTTAGTGAACTGTAAAAAGGAAAAGGATCCACAAGGGCCGATTTCGACCTTATCCAAATTTTGTTCAAACTCATGAAAATTTATTCTTTGAGATCAATTATATTCAATTTAAGTAATTTTAGCTTAAACAGAGCGATGATGTGCCATATTTATACGAAAATTAATATTTTGAATACCGCATTTTATTGCAAAACCTAAAAAATCATAGTAGTCGTATTGGAAAATGATCTGAATCATTCTGGAATGGCAGAGTTTTCTCAATTCTCTCTTTACATTTTATGCCGATGCTCTTATACAGGATGTCCCAAAAAGGTCGGGACACTTGAATATCTCGAAAAATATAAGTTTTACAGAAAAGTGTTTCAGACAAAAGTTGTAGAGTTCAAAAAGATTTATTTATTGATCAGTTTCAGCTTGGGTGACGCTACCAAAGTCAGGTCGGATGCGACCTTGAGTCACATCGATTTTTTTAAATGAAATATCCTACTTTTGATTCCAGAATAGCTGATGAGAGCTTTCCAAAACACTATACGAAAATATTTTTTTATTAAGTACTTTTTGAGTTATGATGCTTGAAAGTTACAGTCCCGCTGGTATTTGTGCTCAGAGTAAGCTTGAAGAATAATGTTGCCAATGAAGGCAAGATCGGACAATTCTTTCATTAGCTGGATCATCGTCCGATCTTGCTTTAGTTGGCTGGATCATCGTCCGATCTGGCCTTAGTTGGCTGCATTATTTTCCAATCTTTCTCTGAGCACAAAAGACGTGTAAATCCGCTTGGGCAACCTCCGCGTGGTACACCTTGGGTAATGCTAATGCCGGCGGTACTGTAACCTTCAAGTATCATAACTCAAAAAGTATTTAATGAAAAAATATTTTCTTATAGCGTTTTGGAAAGCTCTCGATACTAGCTATTAGATTCTGGAATCAAAAGTAAGATATCCCATTTTAAAAAATCGATGACTTTGACCTGACCTTGGCGACACCACTCAAAGTCAAACTGATAAGATCAGTAAATAGATTTTTTGAACCCTACAAATTTGGTCTGAAATACTTTTCTGTAAAACTTATATTTTTCGAGATATTCAGGTGTCTCGATCTTTTTACGACACCCTGTATAAGAGTAACGGCATCAAATGTAAAGAGAATTGAGAAAACTCTGCCATTTCAGAATGATTTTCCAACTGGATTTTTTAAATGAATTTTCCAGATCATTTTTCAAAACACGACTATCATGATTTAAAAAATTTTTAAATAAAACATTCAAAATATTAATTTTCATATAAATATGACAACATCGCTCCGTTTAAGCTAAAATTACTTAAATTGAATATAATTCACCGCAAAGAATAAATTTTCATGAGTTTGGACAAAATTTGAATATGGCCAAAATTGGCCCTTATGGACTTTCTTCCTTTATAGTATATAGAAGAAAATAAAATATTTTTCATTACATGATTTAATAATTGTCCAAAAGAATATCTACGATGACAAATTTTTAGTAACAAAGCAATGGCAATGCATTCTATAATTAAATAACTGCTTTATGTTTTTACAATCTATGTATTTTATACGTTGTAATAAAATAATTTAATTATTGACAAGTAAATTGAAAGTTTTTCTTTATTTTTTGTTTTACCATATTCAAATTATGCTGCACTTGGAAGGAAGTTTCAACAACAACGATTAGTCGCGCCATATCCTTCTCTAGCCAATGAGAATGGAAACATTTTTGACCGGTCTCCTATTTCTAGGATCTCTAATCCGACCTAGGACCCTATTCATCGATGCTTGATCTATATGATCGTGTCGAAACTGATATTTCACTCTGGGAGCTTTCCAACAAGAGGCACAGATGACATGATATGGCACGGTGAATCGTTGCATCTTTGTTGTTCGCCAATGTTAAACAGGTATGGGGTGATCACCGTGTCGTACAGTGTCGCTTATTGGAAAGCTCCCTCTATCAGTTGATAACATATGAACAGCTTGTTACTAGAATTCTATGGGCGGCATAATCCGTTTTTATTTCAAGATCGTCTTAAATAATGTCTTAAGATGCTAATACGGCCTTCTGATTGATTCGTGACATCTTAAGACTGTACTTAAGACGGTCTTTAATATAAGAATCGACTATGAATACCGCTCTATATATGAGAGAAGCGACATCGGCGTCGCGATTTCTGATTGGTGATACCCCCACCTAATTAAAGCAGTCATATTGAGCCCGCAGTGGAAAGCTATACATATCATATGTCTCCTTTTTACAGCTGAACGAAGCCCATATGAGTTAGACATACAGGGTGCTCCATTTTAATCTATCACCCCAAATATTTCCGTTTCCTTGCATTTTACAAGAAAATGTTTCAGACAAAAGGTGTATGGTTTCAAGAGGACCATAAAATGGTATCATTGGTTTGATTGTCAAGATCAAGGCCTTTGATTGCCAAGATTGCAGGCTGTACCTCTTATTTTCATTTTTACGTAAAAATGAATTTTTATTGCAAAAATGAAAATAAGAGATACAATCACCAATAGCCTTGATCTTAACAAATGTTATCCAGGACATGATCCTGAACAACATTCAAGAGGTTTTAGCCGTCGGTCGGACAACTTGCGTAATACTAATGCCGGCTGTCCGGTAACTTTCGAGCCTTATAACTCAAAAAATACTTAATGAAAAATATTTTATTATAATGTTTTGGAAAGCTCTCAAGGTAAGCTACAAGAATATGTAATGAAAAATAGTGGGTTTAATTTAAGAAATTGAAGGTGACCTTCATGTGACCTTTAAGCGACTATCCAAAGTCAAACCAATGATACCATTTTATGGTCCCCTTGAAATACAATCCCCATACAACTTTTGTCTAAAACATTTTCTTGTAAAATGCAAGGGAACGGAAATATTTGGGGTGATAGATTAAAATGGATCCCTGTATATGTATCTAAAATAGAATAACTGTTTGATATTTGATAAAAGCGAGGAGGAAAATTTTAGAGCAGTCCAGTGCAGCAGTAAGAAACAAACCTATATTTCGATCGAAGATTAGTATAAAGGAGATATATTTAGGTATTTGCAGGTGACACTTTATTAGGTTATAATATTATAATTATTGTTATAAATAAACGTATAATTTAATTTATATTGTTTTTCTTTTTGTACTTTAATTGTTAAATTACTTAACCTCATCCTGTCGGAGTATGTTTACAACTCCATATGAAGTTTGATGGAACTGATCAACTGGAGCTGGCTAAATATGGCGGTGCTGAACATATGCTAAAGGTGATAGTGGAGATGAATGTCGCTTCTCTCATATATACTAGGACTCTACTTGTTACTATCGATTGTCATTTGTTTGAAATACTGGCGGTACGTTGAAATGTGATACATACGAAAGAGCCTTTGCACCAAAAGAAAAGTACCGCAAATTCACCTTATATATGTATTCATCTTATCTTTTGTATTTCTTTATCTCATGCTAATATTCCGAGAAAAACATTTATTATATAGATGTTTTTTTCTCGGAAAATACTTCTTATTATAATGTGTAACTCGAAATGTCATTCTCGCTTTAAAACTCTATTGCCTCGAATTTGATGGTACTAAGCGGTACAGAATTAAGAGTGTAGGGCAAAAATATTTTAAATAATTGTACAGTTCTCTTAAAAGAAGAAAAATAATGGTAAAATTAATTTTCAAAAAAATCCATTTTTCATAATTATATGAAAGTCAGCCATTTTTCTATAAATGGCATTGTATGATCGTTTTGTATAATATGATTTTTCTAATTATTCTGCATATGAATTATTAAAGTAGAAATATTTAAAAATCAATAGTTTACGAGATACTTTATACCTTATTCTGATATATTTTAACATGAGAAATATTTCGTAAATTATTTATTTTTTAATAACTGTAGATTAATACTTTTATGCATAGAGATGAGCCAATTGATATAAAAAAGAATACATAGTTGCTTTTCAAACAAGATATGTATGTAGTCGCATATTGAAAATTGCATAGCTTTTTTGAAAAGCAACTATGTTTTTTTATGTGATTTATTTCATTATATTCTGTGCATAAAAGAATACATACTAAGGTACAGTTATCATCCGATGCATCTCATTATTCTATGTATAAAGGGTATTAATTAAGTTACTAAAAAATAAATAGTTGTGTTTACAAGAGATATTTTATATTTCATGTCACACACACAAAGTGTGCAGAATAAAGTATAAATATCTTATAAACTATTAATTTTATTACATATCTGTACCTTGATACTTTATATACAAAATAATTAGAGAAATTATATTATGCAAAAAATTATATTTAAAAAAAATGATCATGGTCCTCATAATTGTAAGAAATTAATTAATTTTCAAAATTAAATTTATTATTATTTGACCCCCTTCAAACTAATATTTCTGTCTAAAATATTTTTATCTATTTTATCTACCGGGTTTAATTTTCGACATATTTCAGTGATTTGTTTCAGATGCCCAACCCCGTACAATATGTACATACTCAACAAGTAACCTTAAGGAAATCCTAAAATCGTCTGTTTTACCAACTACTAATAATATTGCTTAAACGTAATAATTTTTATGCCGAAACTTCTTTTTCCTTTTTTTACAGACTTGAAAATCCTTTTCCAATTAAAGCACACGTTAAGGGGATGCTGGAGTCGCCTGTTTAATCGATAGAAAACAATAACTTTGAGATCAATTTCTCATATGTATTACTGTTATAGTTTTTAAAAATCCTTCTCTAAAGTATAGATAATAACGCAACCTTTAACAACTTTACATAAAAAACAAAAATTATAAAATTATAGTTATGCTACCAATTTCTGGTGTCGACTCCTAACTATATACTTGCTTTACATAAAAAATTTATACTTCATACAATACATACATATAAAACGAACTTACAAGGAAAGAATTGGAACTGATCTCCTCCGATTTTGATAAGCTTTTAATATGTTATTCTCTAGATAAAAATAAGAGATACACGTATTTTTTATACGTAAATTTAAAACCTTTTCATGTCGAGCGATATATTACTCCACCGGATAACATGGAAGGTAATCGGCCCGTTTTTGGAAGAGTGACACATACAGTAAGAGAATTGTTTTGCTTTTTAATAACGCAAAAGAAGATTTGTTTAATGTTAAATACTTCAAAAATAATTATTTTTAAAAATTGATTTTTATTAGTTATTTATTAAAAAATGATTTTTATTAATGAATTAAAATATCATAATAATAATTCCATGTATTAAAATTATGTCGAAACATAATAGAAATACAGAATTCTTATTATATTGCGACATACTAATTTAAATTCGCCGAATTATTTTTATGTTGCGACATAATAATAATTTGATGATTAAATTAAAATTATGTCACAATAAAATTTTTTTTTAGGTTACACATAATTTTAATTCACTTTAATTAATATTATGTTAGAGATATAAAATAAGAATTCAGATTTATTATTACATCTCGACATATTTCTATTCCTGGAGTTATTTGTATTGCTGTGTCCTGGGGCAGCAAAGGTAGACTTTTTAACGGACTTATAGAGTACTCTACAATAATTCGCTTTATTAAGAAAATATTTTGTACAGAAAAATGTTACATACCGTCATACGATCATTTTGCCTTATTATCCGGAAACCCCCAAATCTGCTCTCTCAGCATTCTTTCGCCATCGAATGCACTTCATTTCTTTCTATTTTTAATTTGTATGTACATTTTCTTAATATTGAATAAAAACTCAAATAGACAATAAAAAAACATATACTCATTATATGAGCTTACAAATTAATAATACCAACGCAACGTTGTGCTTATATTAACAAGGAACGTTTCATAATTGTCCGGCATCGATTTGATTCTCCATGAAATATGTTGTTAAACACAAAAATCTAAGAGACACGTATTTTATTATATAGGCGCTAACTCCTGTTTAAGGGATGAAACACTCCTTTGAAAAAAAATGATATTTCTCTTTCGAGTCGAATATCGTCAGAAGTATAAAAGGTGGAAAAAAATGTTTAAACAAAAGTTGTACAGTATTAAGAGTACTTGAAGTTGTGAAGAAAAAAATTAAAAAAATTTTTTTTGTTTAACAGTATACCCTCACCGCCCATAGTTTTCTTAAATTTTTCAAATTTTTTTTACCAAATTAAAGATTATTTTTTTCCAAATTCAACCATAGCTGTATTCGGAAACATCGCTTGAATGCCTCCGATGCCTCGGATTCATCATCTGTCCTTGTTTAACATTTAATGTTAATCTCCAGTGTCACGCATACTCAGAAAAAATAAGTTCCATCCATATCGTATATCGGTATTCTAAGAACTGTCGCATGATTTTAACATGAGGATTCAATTCTGTATATGGGCTCAAAATAAATTACAAGAAGATCCTAACTTTTTTCGACTTATGTTGTGGTCAGATAAAGCAACTTTAAGAGTGATGGAACCATTAACAGACACAATTTGCATTACTGGAGCGAAGTCAATCCACACTGGATGGGAACTGTGGATTATCAACACCGGTGGAGAATTAATGTTTGGGCAGGAATTATTTGGGTTAATTGGACCGTTCTTTTTTTGAGGAATCTCTAACGACCTAGAGGTTTGTTCGTTTTTTTAGAAATGATTTTTCAAATTTAAAAGAAGATATTCCGCTGACAGGGGTCGAATGTGGCTTCAGTTAAATGATGCACCACCCCTACTTCGGTATAAATACGAGACAAGAGCTCAAAAGAATGTTCCCAAACAAATGGATTGATGGTAGAGGTGGTCCGGTATTATTCCCTGCAAGATCACCCGATTTAACATGTTTGAACTATTATCTTTGGGGAAGAGTGAAGGAGCTAGCTTATTTTCAACGTCCTATCATTTCGGAAAACATGAAAGAAAGAATAAAAAATATTTTTTCGCGAAATAATAATTCAAGAGTTAGAAGAAGTCCAAGCAAACTTCCCACGAAGACAGGCATGTCTAGATCAACATGCCGAACATTTTGAATATTTATTGCAATAATAAAAAAGGACCCCGCCATTTTTTTACGGAAATTGGATTTCAGCGGAATTGTCTGAAATTTTGATATGTTGTAGCTTTCGGCATCCTGAACAAACGTTTCCATAGGCACAACCCCCGGGAATCAATCCTTCGCCCGCTATGAGTCAATACATATTCATGATTCAGTACAAGAAATAAGTATGTAATTGTGCAATTTTATCATATTGGCAATTAAAATCTTTGTTTGGTTGCGATTAGAAAATGTAGTTGAAGAAATGATTAGTGAGTATGCAACGAACCTACTGTAATAGAGGAGAAATACAAAATATTTCCTTTTTTTTTGTTGTTTCGTTTGGCGTAAAGCTTCCCTTGCCTCCTCCCATCGCCAGCCCATTGTCACGAATCGCCAGAAGTTGATAACAAAATTATAATTTTTCCATTTTTGTTCGCCTGTGATGTTACTTAAATCGTTTAGCTCAGGCTGCGTTATTGTCTATACTTTAATTCTGGAGAAGAATTTTTAAATGTGTAAAAGTAATATATAATCGTAAAATTGATATAAAAATTATTGTGTTCAATCAATAAAGCAAATAATATGGAATCTGTGGTTTATGAATTCATTAATTTGAATCAAATCTTATAGGAATTTTGTACAAATCTTATAGAACCCGATAAAATACAATAGGATTTATATTGCATCAATCATGGTCGCGAGGTCGATGATAGAAAATGATATAAACTTATAGAAAACGATACAAATTAATAGAAATCCTGTCGTTTTTTTAATCGTTCTCTATAAACTTTTTTTACCAGGGCAGCATCCCCTTAAGACCAAACTCCGATAGAATTGCTGTTTTACTGATTCAATAGGACTTACAACGATTTATGTGTCCTCGACACATTACTACACACTACTACATCAATATCGCACACGTACGCACAAATTTTCTAAGTTATTAATCTTTCATATTAGATATCAAAGCTTAATTCTAAGAACTCAACATTGTTCATGTAATCCCTAGTCCAAATAGAAATTGTACACGTATGTACAAAGTATAAAACTTGTATATAAAGCAAATATTCTTACGAATCGATGCTAGAAACCGAACAACACTAACCTTTTTTTCATTTTTCAGTTTATATTCGACACGTTTCGACTACATCATTATTTATATTTTAATTGTGGAAAAGTACTTTAAATCTGGTAAAGACAGTTAGAAAAATACATGAAAAATAATTGTACTCGGTCGATAAAACAGACTTTAAAGTTCTTAAGGCAAATGCCGAATTCAGACGATGTCGATAAAACAGATTTCTTAATTCCAAACTAAAATATATCGATAATAGTAATAACATTATTTCAATTTCTTACATTACCTTTCTGTCTCACTCAAACGTATACATCTGTCCTTATCTAATACATTGCAGCGCCATCTCTTGCAAGATCCGGCACCTACACGCAATATTGTTTATCCTTTATCATTCTTTATCTCAATTTATAAAACGTAAATCTAAATAATCTTTTTTCCTATACTTTTAATTTTATAGTTCCGATTGTACGATATTGCCCATGCATATTATCTTTATGGCGAGACTACCTTATTTTGTACATATAAACTTTAGCATTTTTGTATTAAAAATTATTGTCGTCAGATGACAGCTGTACTTGATAAAAGTAAGTGATGCTTTTAATTTTTCTTTGTTTTGATACAAAGCTGATGTTCGCAATAGATATATTTGCGTGTATTTTAATCGTGTACAAGAATTTTACAATTTTGTAAAGCCAATTCAAGATATTTAAGAATTATGAAATGTAATTTGCTTTATTTTAAGATCCGATTAAAAACATAATCTTGAATTTTGAAAGCAAAATTAAAATCACTTATTCATTTACCTACAGTATATTGTGTGCGCGCGTGTGTGTGTGTGTGTGTGTGTGTGTGTGTGTGTGTGTTGCACGCACGCAAGCATACGGGTGTCTTTAAACCGTCATTTGAAATAACTGCTAATCTCCCATTACAAAAAAACTTGAATACATTTCCTTAATATTTTACATAGAATTTGATAAGGCAAAAAATGTTTTTTTCTGAATTTTGTTTCTAAGTTCTATCAATATTAAACAGTATTAAGTGAAATTCGACCGATGAAATTAAATACACATGAGTGAAAAATGTTATATTTGATCAAAGCAGTTCTTCATGTTTAATAATATTTTCTATGAATTAAAACAATTTCCAGTTTAAACAAACGTCGATTATTTGTCGGTTTTGAAATACAATTCTAAACTGCTCCAGCTTTCACTCATGTATTTATAAATTTATATTAATGTTACTTCGTATTTTTTTAATGGAACACCATATTTTTGTTTGAGTACTGTGAAAACAAAAGAGAAGGCAAATTCAACTATTTCTTTAATGTGACCTTGAAATAATCCAAAAAATTATTGTAGTATTAAAGTGGTTGAAACTATCGTAATCGAAAAATTGGTCATGTAATTCAACATTTCGATATGAAACACGTAATCAACGAAACAGTAATGACACGAGTTGGTATAACATCAATAATGTGATAATCTGATAATTATGTTACAGTTGCAAATACAATTGCGTTACAGTTTACAATTACAAAATTCGATTTTTTCGAGAACAAAAGCAAAAGCTGTGAGTCGGGCCCGTTTCCAAAGAGTTTAGTAAAGAATGCGTTATGATTCTGTAAGATTTTGCATCAGCAAAATCATTATAAGACTACGAAAAAAAACTGCTGTAAAAAAAGCCTATAAGTCTACAACATTAAAATTATTTCTACCACGGAATCTGGCTTTTTCATTGCCTAAAATCTTGAGTTCTTACTTTTAAAACATTACGAACTCGAACCTTGGATCTTCCTGTGCCCTCAGCAACACACTTGTACTCTGAACGGTACAGCATTAAGTGGTAGCAGCACTATACCCAAATATCACGGCAATATCTGAGAAGAATCAACCGAATGGTCTATTGTATGGATCACCAAGCCTCTTACACACTACTCATACAGCACCGAAAGTTTTCAGAAATATCTCAGAAATATTTCAACTGAAAAGTAAAACATTTCATAAAAATTGTGAAATATGTCTGCAATATTTCTGAGACAGTTCTGGAATAGCAAAATGTCTGCGATTCTTGCACATGAAATCTTGTTGAAAGATTGATGAAATGTTACAGAAAGAATCTACAATCTTTTTGAAATATTACCAAAAAGTTTTCAGCTATTTTTAATACTTCAAAAATGATATTTAAATATTACAAAAAAATGATTAAGTATTATATCTCTCTCAATCAAGTATATTTAAAATTTCTGAAGTACTTTAAAGAGTTTTGCAATCTGTTTACAGATTACAAACTTATTGAAATAAACTTAAAGTATTTCTCAAAAATGGTAATTATATCGCCAACTATTTTGATTAATTAACCACATTATATGTACATATAAGCACATATACATAATTATTAGAAAAATAGAAAGTCACTTATACCTGCAGTTTCTACACAATATCATTATTCATATACAAAAGTTTTTTGAAATTAAAGCAGAACAAGTCATTCATATACAAAAGTTTTTCGCAATTAAAGTAGAACAATTCACGATAACATCAAAATGACATTAAACTGAATCTTGATTGATAAAAAAATGACTTTTAGTAAACATATTGGAGCCATTTTAACATTATGATGATTTTTTGTTCTGTTTAAATATGTTTTTGATAGATTTTAGAAATATTTCTGTTAAAACATTTCATATGACATATTGCAGAAATTTTCAGAATTGTTGCACATGAGATGTGAAAGGTTGAAACATTTCTGAAAATTTTCCGCAACATTCGAAACACAATTTTCGGTGCTGTATGGGTAATACATAAGAAAGGCGAAGCGTACAATCAAAGCAACCTCCGACAATAAGTATCAAAAATACGTTCGACGAGAGAACAAAACCAACCAAGAAAAAATTACGCGAACCAGCAATTTAATTGCGATGTTATTAACACTGGCTGACCAGTCTCAAGTCTCAACATCGATATACCGAGCCAATCGAGCAACAAACAACTGACAGAACAAACAACGAGATAAAACCTGAGCGTTAATCGTATTTCTACACTGAAAGAAAAGATTGGCTGAATATGGCATATAACATTTTTAATTGGTTGCAGTAGTCAATTTTTAATTGCGTTAGCCTATTGAACTATATTGATATTGCAGATAACGTAACCAAAAATTGACTGCTGCAGAAATGTTACGCCATATCTCTAACAGTACATGTTGATTCTGAGCAGATTCCGCGAGATATCGAAAAAGTATATTGCGTTCATTCTCAGAACGTCCGAAATACGTACTGCGACAGTACACACTAAGATATTTCCTATTTCTCGCGTACTTTAGTTCCTGGTACAAACTAAAAATCACCCACAGTGTGTTTATAGTACAATTACGGTCTCTGTGAACGATACCAGTACGCAACTAAGTTATATACTGTCGATAATCTGCAGTATGTCTACAGAAAGGTTGTATGAAATATCACATATATGCACGCATACATATATAACTTCGCGCGCGCATGCATAATTATATTTAGGGCTGTGGCAGAGAATGAGATGTAACGAGACGTAACGAGATGTAATCGTGACGTGAGGTAGGGCTATGGCAGGGAACGAGATGTAACGAGACGTAACGAGACATAGTCGTGACGTGAGGTAAGACAGAGAAAAACGTAGAAGTTGCAGTCGTGACTGGTCGGGAAAATGTTTCTTCGGGCTATAGCAGAGAACGAGATGTAACGAGATGTAACGAGACATAGTCATGATGTGGGATAGGATAGAGAAAAACATAGAAGTCGCAGTCGTGACTGGTTTTCGAGACCGAAGCACTTTTCCGACCAGTCATGACTGCGACTTCTATGTTTTCGTCACGACTATGTCTCGTTACATCTCGTTACATCTCGTTATATCTCGTTCTCTGCTATAGCCCTTAGGATGTTTTCCAGCAAGAAACACAGATGATACGGTGTAATACAGTATCATTATATCCTTGTTTGCCAATTAACAAGGATAAAATCGATTTATTGTGGTACTCGAGTACTAGAACATGGTGAAAGTTCCACCATGACAGTAGACTAGTAGACTACTAAGAATACATAAATGGCGTTTTTGCATTTGCTTATGGTTCAGTTTCTATGAACTGAATTTGTTCTGGAGAATGAACGTGAAATTCGTATGCGGGATATTAGACGGGACGTTATTAAATAATTGGTATAAAAATCAAAGTTTAGTTTATATATTCTGAGTATGAACTTAAGAATAAACGACAAATGATAAATTACACAGATTGTTATATGAACGTTATCTGTATGTGTGCAACGGTACATATAATAGGCCTGTTCTTTTTGGCTGAACTTTTGCACCAGTTCATCTTTCTTCCTCTTCTTTTCTCTTGGAGAGAAAAAGAAAAAAGATGAACTGGTGCAAAAGTTCAATCAAATACGTATAGAATCATTCATACGATATCTGTGCTATTAGGGATTTTATCATCTAATCTGCTGCAGCAGCCAGTCTTTTCTTTCAGTGTACTATAAGTCTAAATTTTTGTAGAATAGTGTGAATGTCACAAACAATTCTATTTACACCGAACATTTCGTTTGCGATGACGTTATAGCAGCTTAACCCCGGATCTACAATAGGGTTTTAAGTCTTAAGCCATAAGAAATGCGAATCACAGTCAATTATTCTCCTCGGATTCGATTGTAATTGGTCAATTTCTTACGGCTTAAGTCTTAAAACATCTATTGTAGATCCAAACTGAACCATAGCATTTTTTTCCAGCACGACTATCGCCATAACATTGGCTGCGTTCAGCAGACTCAACAGTTTTGCAACCGTTTTATGATTGTCTGCTGAGATGGGACCATTCTTCTAGATCTAAAAGTATGATCCAATTAGCGCGAAGGAAACTTACAACAGTTGCAAAACAAACGTTCTGCTGAACGCACCCTTATTGTGACGTTTTAACAAAATTGTAATAGTATAAAAGTGGCACATCTTCAGACTTTGAAAACGATGATGTCTCAACCGTTTGATTATACAATTATTTTGCTGTAAAGAGGTTATAACCACATTACAGCAGTGGCAATCAAAATAAAGATAAATGAGGTTTAACAATCGACATAAATGTAAACGTAGTTAAAGAATTAATAAACGGAGAATGTTTCTTATGTTTAAATTAATATTTAATAAAAGTTAATTTTTAATTTTTAAATTACGTAAAAATGTTTTTAAAAATTAAAATTTTTGTGTTTTAATTGGAACTGAACATCTCGAACGATCCAGAACCTTCACTTCACTAAATTTAGATTATATAAACAAATTTAAAAAGAATTAATCGTTGTCAATTGCATTTATAACTTACCTACAAGTATATACTAGAGTTCTAGATAACAGAGATGCGACATTGAGGGGACAGGTCCGATTGGCTGTCTAAAGCGTGATTATGACGCCATTTTTTTCAGTATTGCATCTAATAGGTGTGTTCGGTTTGCAGTCTCGCATTCTATAAGCTTCATTTTATCCTTGTTTGTCAAATATTAAACAAGGATAACCTTGGTGGAAAAATGTTGCTGAAATTATTCCACGTTTTGGAACATTTTCAAAAAAATTTCAGCGTTTCAAAAAAATTTCAGTTTAATTTCAGCGATTTTTAGCTGAGAAATTCATTTTCGACAAAATTTTAGAAAAATTTCAGCAAAATTTTCAGACAAATTTCAACAAGAATTTCAGAGAAATTTCGGTTGGATTTCAGTGATTTTTCAGTATGTTAGCTGAAAAATTCACTTTCAGTGAAATCACTGAAGTTCCAACAAATTTTCAGCAATTTCACTGAAATGTTCCAAAACGTGGAATAATTTCAGCAAAACTTTTTCACCAGGGAAGTAATGCTTACAAACACTGTGAGTTATATAGCAGCATGTAACGTTATATATTCGAATTCGAATATAGTGTAATATAAATAGGCTATCATTATGGTGGAAGTATTTCTATTTGTGTATTATTGCAAATATTTAATATCGAATTTAATCTAATTAAACTTTTCTTAAAAACTTTGTATTGAATTTATTATTTAAACAAGAATAAAAACTACAATAGAAAAATATTTAAGGTAATTTTATTTAAGAAATGATTACTTCTTCTCCCCTCAGCAACTTAATCTTTCTCTTATAAAGTATCAGCTGATATCAGCTTACAAGATTATAAACGCTCTACTGAAAAAAAATTGAGGCGGAAATTTAGTCCAAGCTATAATAAGAGTCGCGATACGAGCCGACTTTTGTATGCAGGGTAGTTTTAACAAAATTGATAACAGAAAGAGAAATATATCGTATCTCTAACCTTAACGCATCTCTAACTTAAACCTGCGCTGACGGAACATGCGTACATACGTTGTACTTAATTGTACTGACAATTATTAAAAATGATTTGGTATGCAGCCTCATTTTACAATAATTCAGTAGCCAAAGACTACGTAATAAAAGCATTTCCTCGAAATGCCGAATGTCATGCTTTATGGGCGAAAAATGTTAGCGAACGATGTTGGTGAAATGATGTGAAAAATTGGACGTCTGCAACAGCAAATTTTTTTCTCGCATGCGTTATTTCGACATTACGTAAGAAATCTATCTGTTAATGCTTTTAAAATGATTAATTTTAATTATATTGTTAAAATTTAAGAGTAACACGAATGTAAGTATTCAAATATAGGCGGAAATTGTTAAAACATACCGGACCAATCAAAATGCGACTTTCTTATGTCATGTTCTTATTAAAGGATCTCAAACCGATTCAATGTCACATCCATAGATATTTATATCTAACATTAGGGTCCATTTGGTGCTACAAATGTTTCGAAGCATTTGATTGACCAATTGGAAGAAAGAATTTTATTAAGGGAAATTTAATTTCATTGTAAAGGGGGATATCATATAGTGGAAATAATTATTTTATTACGAGTGGAGACGTTTGGGACATTTGAAGATCAACTAATTTTTTTAAATGGAATACTACATTTTTTATTTCATTGTACAATAGTCCTTTTTATTGTACATCAATGATGCAGTCTATTTAGAGTACTTCTTGAAGTACTTATAAAGATTGATAGTATTTTGCATTTTGTATAAATACAAAATTCATGAATTTGGCCAGCCCTGCGCACACTCCATACACACACACACACACACACACACACACACACACACACACTCTCTCTCTCTCTCTCTCTCTCTCTCACCCCTCCTCCTGTTGTGCGACCCCAACAGTTTAGAGAGATTTTATCAGTTTAGAAATTTTAGAGAGAGAAGTTCTTAGTCCTCTCAGCAGCGGACAGAGATTTTGATTCCTGGATGTCCTTATCAACCACAATTAGAGAGGACCTTCTATGGTGGAAGGACGTTTTCACGAATCCCGCCCAATGTAACTTTATTAGATCCGGTCGTTTCGCCCTTGAAAATCTTCACAAATACTTCGTTAACAGGATGGGGCGCGGTTTTCGGTAATGCGTGGATCCACGGTTTTTGGTCACCCTGCATTTCCTCCATTTATTTTGATTACGAGGGTTCTACATAAGATTATTTCGGACAAAGCAGAGGGAGTTATAGTCATCCCTTGATGGCCAGCTCAACTATGGTTCCTCCTCTTTAAGCGACTCATTAGTAGTCAACCGATTTACTTTGAGCCGGATGCTAACATGTTATCATCTCCTTTCAGAAATGTCCACCCAGCATGGAACAAAATTTTCCTCCGCGAGGTTATCCACCAAACCTTTTTGATCAAAGATATATCAACATTAGCGATAAACGTGACACTTGCATCCTTGTCGGAACATACGCTAGCCAAATATACCAAACTCCTCAAGTTATGGTGTTATTTCTGCTTATGGAGAATCAGATCTGTTGCTTCTCCCCACCGGTATCGGTGCTCGTTTTTATCTACATCACTTTCAAATACTGGCTCATATTCAACTCTAAACACGTACCGCGCGGCCATTTCTCTTCTCTCGACAGGTGAGATGGATTCTCACCCGTTAATAAGACGATTCTTTAAGGAGGTTGCAATTCTGAAATCCTAGCGTCCGCGCTACGCGAATTTGTCTCAAATCCATCCCCAGTGGTTACATACTCTTACAAGTAACACTACCCAACTGTCACTCACCAATCTGAATGAAACTATGCACACTTGTTTAACATTGAAAAATATTGAATCCGTGTTTTTCTATTTTATTCCCAAAATGAATTTTAAAGATTGGAATAACCCTTCAACCATCCCCAAGAATGAATTTTAGATGAATATTTTCAATGTTTATTGATTCAGAATTCACTGGCACAAGGTTTATACATTTATTGGAGCCGTGCCGCTTCATTAAATCCTGATTTTCGTCTTATTTTTGCTGTTTTTTGAAGTTAACACTGAAAAAATCAACTTAACTTCTATGCAACCTTGACATTTGACCTCCAAGATCAAAGTAAGGACATCATTATATAGTTCTTCAGCAACTCTACAACTTTCGTCGGAAACATATTTCATTGTCATCTATATTGCTCGGAGTAATTCTCGTGGCGAGATAACACATTTTTGGGGGTGGTTGAGGGATAGTTACGACCCTTAAAATTCATTTTGGAGAAAAATAGAAAAATACGAATTCAATATTTTTCAATGTTAAACAAGTGTGCATAGTTTCATCCAGATTGATGAGTGACAGTTGGGTAGTGTTACTTGTTAGTGCAAAAATGAAAATAAAAGGTACAACCTCCAATGACTTTGATCTTGATAAATGTTATCCAGGACATAATCCTGAACAACACTTAAGAGGTTTTAGTCGCCAGTTGGACACCTTAGGTAATACTAATGATGGCGGTATTGTAACTTTCAAGCCTTATAACTCGAAAAGTATTTAATAAAAATAAACTTTATTGTAGTGTTTTGAAAAGTTTTTGACACCAGCTTTTAGATTCTAGAATAAATAATAGGGCATTCCATTTAAAAAAATCAATGTGACCTTGATCTGATATTGACAACGCCACCCAAGGTCAAATTGATAAAATCAATAAATAGATCTTTTTAAACCATACAACTTTGTCTGAAATATTTTTTCAATAAACCAATACTTTCTGAGATAATTAGCTGTGTTCTAGGACTTTTTTGGACTTTACTGTATATAATATTTATACATGTATACAGCAGAGTTGGGAAGCGTTACTTTTTCCGTTACTTTTTGTAATGAATATGACGTTGCAATTTTTTATAAGTAAATGTTAAGGTTGTGCCAAGATTGAAAAAATTGACTTTTCCAATCTTAGCACAACCTTAGCGTTTAGTTATAAAAAATTGCAACGTCATTATCAAATTGTTTATTATAAAAAGTAACGAAAATCTAACGGAAAAAGTAATGCTTATCAACTCTAGTATACAAGATGTGTATATATGTATATATGTACAGCCAGTTATAGAAAGATTGCAACACTTTTTTTCGATGGGTTTCGGAATGCAGCCTACTCACCGAGCAATTAGTTCTTATTTGTAGATCCATGAATAAGAACCAATCGCTCAGTGAGCAAGCTGCATTCCGAAATCCATCGAAAAAAGTGTTGCAATCTTTCTGTGATGACTGTACATAAATTATATAAAACAATTGTATAAAGTTGTCCCTTCATGGAGATATCGAAAAGTACGACGAAAAAAGATTCGATATAATTTGTTATGTAAGCAAATTCCGCGTGATAAAAATATTTAGGTACAATCTGAATGCACAAGACGACATTTATGATATAAATATGAATAAACGACTATATAATACCAACATCCAGCAATCTAGCAACAATTTTTCTTATTATGAATACTTCATTATAAATACTAGTTTCAAAATACTTATTCTTTATCGAAAGTTTACATGTTCTTATATGAATTTATAGCTGTTTCAAATATACATACTATAAGTATTTTGATGATATATATGAATGTCTGCATGAATGTTTAAGTAAGGAATAAATAAATTTAAGATTGAAAATAATATAAATTTGACGAATATAAGATATCTGAATAATATATCAATTTTATATCTGTTGCAATATATGTATCATGTAAACGTAAAGTATAGTTGATACGCAACTTAGATAGTATCATGTCCAAAATTAGACTTTAATAAATAAGGCATCTTATATTCCAATTTTGGACATGCGTGTTGTCTGGAAAGCGTAGAATCTGAAAATATGTAAAAACTTACAAATCTCCCATTCTCTTGCAATTAACACATAATTATACCACATGAGTATGCGCGTACAATGAAACGATTGCGTGCATAAAGATGTTTGTGTGTACATGTGTGTATACATACATATACATATAGAAAGAGAGAGAGAGAGAGAGAAACAGAAAAAGGAAGAAACAACAGTCAATAACCAGTCACAAAGTACCTTTTAGTCGAGTTAGCGAGCTTCTCTCTATGCTCAGGGTCAGACTGAAACAGATATCATGACGCGTCATTTTTAACGCGATTCATTAGTCATTGATTGGTAGATAAGTTGGATAACTTAATAGGTTAATAAATGGGAATGTTTTTCAAGATAGAAATTGGTAACTCGATAAATGTACTTCGTCAATGTGACGAAGGATCAACGCAAAAATTATTTGCAGTCGTGATATGTGTATGTAAGATTGCTTTAAGAGCATTATATATATTACTTGTCGTAACACAAAGCAAACTCATTCTTCACTTTCTATATAATATAAATGATTCTATATAATATAGAGGATCGCTAATACCGTCATACCATTTCATTTTTGGATAATATCTCTTAAACAAAAGCTAAAAATAATACTTTAGAAACATAAATATAAATCAGGAAATGTCTTCTATTAGATGAATACAGCAGTTTTTATAATACTATTTGCAATTTTGCAATAATTGATTTTTTATAAGATAAGCAAAAATGAGCGTCTGATAAAATGAGCGTCTCACAAAACTGATACATGTAGACAGTATAATGCTACATATTTCTACTTTTTTTCTTTTCATCTGTACGAAATTACCTACAAGTAAATGTGTGTATATGACAATTTTTAAAATTTTTTCACTTTGATATAAAATGTTTTTTTTTTATTTATAGATATACATTTTATATTGCTCTGCAAATATATAATATGACAATCCTTTTTTTAAAGAGTTTTCTTGTAAACACGGGATTACCCTCAGTTCTACTAAAGCTACTTAAAGCCTAAATTGACTAATCACAGTAAAATATTTTCCTCATATTTGACTGTGATGGTTAATTCTTATAACTACAACCACTTACAACTACACTTACGCAATTGTAGAATAGGCTTAACACTATAACGCAACACTATATAAAAAGTAAGTTAGCTTGTGGTATATGATACGTCTTCTTAGAACATATATTCTAAGTGTGTCTTACAAGCAGATCGGTTTACGCTGCACTCCAGTAGACAATAAGTAACACTTATTAATTGAAGAAGTGATATAGCATGTAATGAAGGAGACTCATAATTCAGAGGTCCCAGAATCGAATCCTACTAAAGTGATTTTTCAGAATCAATTTAAATAATTAATTTCAGATAAAATTACCGCAAACATCTTATTAGTAATAAAGTGTGTGAGTCTTAAATGTGAATAACTTTTTTTTTAAATATTGACTCAGTATCTCTCTCGGCTTGAGTCTAATCCATTTCAATGGATTCTTACATAGGAAATTACATGGTTTCTTATACAAAAATTTATATAGGATCTAAATTTTTACCTAATGGGAAATTATATAAAATCCCGAGGGGATAACCATCTAATGTAATCGTGGGACAGAGTTCTCGAAATCATAAAATTCATATGAAATTTCTATGTATAATCCGATTACATATGCAACAACGAGGAATCATTGTATAATATTAAATAAAATCGTATATTTTACCAAATAACTTCATAGGCAATGAAAAAAATTATGAAATCATATGAAATCATGTAATCTGTGGAAAAATATTTCAGCTTGTGGTTACCTTCTCGTAAAATCCTATATGGATTTTCCATTTAGGTTCCTATCTGGTTTTTTTCGATAGGGATCATTCGTATTGTCACCGTAGTACAACAAAGAAAACTTACAAGCGTCGTATTACTCGTTTATGTTTATTTGGAAGACGATTAGAATTTATTATCATTATTCTCAACTAGGCTATGCGTTACTTTGTTTCGGCCTTGCACGCGTTCATTTCAAACTGGACTAAGAATGTGCATCGATAAGAATGACTTCGATGTTTGACTCGAAACATACTTTTGATGATAGAAAACTATCGGATATACAACATCGATGTTTCTTAAACATCAGTGTTTTTTTTTTCTTTCTTTGCAATGAAGCTTTAATTTATAATGCAATTCCTATAAGCGGTATAATATTAAAAAAATATTATATATAATATTCTCGAAATATTATAATATTGTTTCAATTTTTTAATAATATTTATGGTAATTATGCAATTTAGGGGAGCCCCCCCAGTGACCTTGACCTTGACATATGTTGACATGTATTGAATCTAACACTATACAAAATACAAGGCTTTGCGCAATTAAGCTCAGGCGCTGGTTTGTACTAAGAAAAATATCTGAATGCCTTTCGAGATGTTAGTGAGCTGAGCTCGGTGTGGAGAAAGATCAAATATTCCAATTTTGTAAAATCCAAATGTCTGGACGTAAAGTTCATAGCGACTCTTGATGAGCTCAATGAGTTCTTTTGCAGCGCTACATCGAGATCCTGTAGACAAATGACACGCCTTCCTGTTCACGGAACTTACGATAATGCTAGGTTTGCTGGGGAAACATAGATCATTCTGACGTAGTTAAGGCTCTGCAGCGTATTAAGTCTAATGCTATTGGTGTCGATGGTCTCTCCTATCGGCCTATCGGCTATGTTGTCTGGACCTTACCATGTGTTCTTCCGGTCTTGTCTCATATTTTTTATTATATTACAGCTTGACTTATGACATTTATCCTGACATCTGGAAGACTGCTATAATTTGCCCTTTTCCTAAGGTCAAGTATCCGTCTGAACAAACAGTGCTTATTAGAGTCTTCGATGATGTTCGTCAGGCTGCTGACAAGCAATTCTTGGAAGAATTACCGAGGATTATAATTAATTACTCTGCTGTGGCATTGACAGTTCGGTGCAATATCTAGGTATTTTTTTGTCAAGTATGCTGTTATGGGAGAAGCAGGTAACGAAAACAACTGCAAGGGTCTATGCAACCCTCCATCACTTCAAGATCTGTTGCCATCTATTTACCGCCTCCTCTTAAATCACGGCTTGTTGGCTCATTGATACAGTCTCTGATCGACTATTGCTGTACAGTCTTTACTGTGAACATCACTGGTGAACACAATTTACATCTACAAAGGTCTCTGAACACTTGTGTTCGATTCGTATTCCTGGTGAGGCAGGACGAGTATATCACCGCCTACTTTGAAAAACTGCGACTCAAGATTAAATCCAGACGCTTTTACTTCGTCGACTGCCTTATTGAATAATAAAATCTCAGATGCCATCTTTTGTAAATTCGAGCAAAGAGACAATTTTATTTCGCATGAAACGAGAGGTTTTGATAGCATGCTTATCTTGCCGCAACGTCGTACGGAATTCTTCAAGCCCCCTTTTATATTTTCTACTGTAAAATTTTGGAACAATATTTCTTTGTCAAGTACCAGCTGACATATACTGTGCATCTACCCTTGATACATTTAAGCGAAAACTCTATAATTATCTACTCTGTAACACAAACACACGCGCGCACGCATGAAAAGAAAATAAATAATTTTTGTCTCTTACTGTTTTTCTGTAAAATTGATAGTACTTGAGTAAAAAATTATTGAAAATTTGACGATTTTTAGTAATTAACTATTGCGAAAATTGTAAAACAATAAAGGACTTTTCGATTCAATTTAGTCCGCTCTATCAAGTCTATCAGCACACGAAATATTTGGCGGTCATTCTGGGACATCTTGTATATTCCTTCGTGGTCACACTTCAAAAAAGCCACACGATGGTTAAAATGACCCGAATCATCTTTAAAGCGATATCAAAACAATAGTATTAGTTACAATAATTTCAAAAAATTGCAGTATATAATTTCATCCTTTAAGAAAATGGAACAACGGCGTTTTAATAAAAAATTTCATTTTACTAAAAAAAATCGTAAACGCGTTAAGTTCGGAAAAATGTGCTTTTTTTACTTAAAAATTCATGACTTTTTAAATTTATAATATTTTCAAATGCAGTTTTAGTTTAGTACTCTTGAGATGATGTACTTAAAAAAAAAATTGTATGGTGTTACACGTGTTTCAAAAAAGGTATTTATTTTAAATGTAGAAGATAGTCGTTTTTTAGGTGTAAATAAGATGTTAAATTCGGGTAAAAGGCTATTTATTAGGGATGCACCGGATCGTAAAATTATCGGATATCGGATATCCGGTATCTGGTCGGATATCCGAAAAGGCAATTTCTTCGAGTCGGATATCCGACATTTTCCGGATATCCGATCGCGATTCCGGGAAAATGTCTTAAAAAAAAAAATCTGTAGAGAAAAAATTGTAATTTTGCAACAATGTATAAGATATTATAGCATTATGAATATGTATACTTATTTCTAGAACATTTGTATAATAAAGTCAACAATTTAATGATATAAAATTTCAACCGGATATATTCCCGGATACTAATGATATCCGACTATCTGGTCGGATAGTAAAAAAGTGCCGGATAATACCGGATACCGGATACTTTTCGGATGCATCCCTACTATTTATTATTGGTTTAAGTTATTATTAATGTAAAAATTATTATTATTATTATTAATACTGAAGACAAATATAAGTGAAAAACATAAAATACAAAAGATACATAGAAAACATTACTTTTCGCTACAGCAATCTCAGTACACGAATAGAGCCTCCTGCTAAATCTGAATCAGTGGATAATCACTGATTCAGTGCCAAATATGCCATTATTAATTAATGAATGAAATGTGGTATCCCTAATCTATAGCGAACCTTGCTTCAGTGTATAAGTATAACGCATTCAACGTATATGGTACTGTAAGATTGGGATTACAATATGCTGAAACATGCAAATATCGGTATTTTAACTATACAGGGTGTTCCAAAAATAACGACAAATCTTTCGCATAAAGGCAGAATGGACTAAACTGAGAAGAAAAGTCCTCTACCATTTTACAATTACCGCAATAATTAACAAGATATTAATTGCTAAAAATTGCCGTAAATTGGTTTTTTACTCAAATACTATCAACTTTACAGGAAAACTGCAAAAGACAAAAATTGTTTGTTTTCTTCTTATAGAACTCTAAAAAATTTTTTAGAATTTTTTAATACCGTATTTTCTCATGTTGGTAAAAATAAGAAAATGCAGTACTAAAAAGTTGATAAAAAATTCTGAAAAAATTCTTAGAACTCTATGAGAAGAAAATAAACAATTTTTGTCTCTCGCAGTTTTTCTGTAAAGTTGACAGTATTTGAGTAGAAAATTATTGAAGAACAATTTTCGACAATATTTAGTAATTAATATCTTAACTATTACGAAAATTGTAAAATAGTAGAGAGGACTTTTCTTCTCAGTTTAGTCCATTTTGCCCCTGTGTGAAAGATTTATAGTTACTTTTGGAACATTCTGTATAATACTCAAACTTCTTCTCTTTTATAGTTGAACTTCACTGATTATCCAGTGCTAAATGTATCAATATAATATGCTGATAATTCAGTACCAAGTATGCCACTTCAGTAGATTATCCACTGATTCAGATTTATATATAGAGAGTGTGCTTATCACATAATCACACATGGATCGTAGACACGACAAATATTCTTTCCTCATCGTTCTTTTTATCCTCACTTGAAGGACACAATCCACATCTTGCTTATTTTTGCAATTTAATACAAAAATATAAATCATAAATTTTTTAACACAAACGACGCGTTGATCACATTGGCTGACATCTTAATTCGAGAAAAAGACGTTTTCTGCGCGAATGGCTGCTAGATGAATACTAACGATCCGATTAAAAAGCAAAGCATTTCTATTGATAATTGAAGCTTCAAACATCCAGTCGATGACAGGTACGCGTTCTTCCATCCTCGATACCAGGAAGGTTTTGAAATCTAGCGTGAAAGATGATGCTCGAGTTATTTTGACCTAGAAGGACCACGAAGAGACATACAGGGTGGGACATTTTAATCGCCCCAGGCGAATATCTCAGAAACTAAAAGAGATACAAGAAAAAATTTTATATGAAAGTAGTAGGTTTTCTTAGGGGAAAGAAGGTGGACATAACGAGTTTTGGATAGGGGGCACTACCAAGGTCAGGTCAGGGTCAATATGAATTTTTGTAAGTGGAAATCCCAATTTTTTATTGCATATTCTTGTAGCATACCTCAAGAGCTTTCCAAAACGCTATAATAAAATATTTTTTCATGAGGTACTTTTCGAGTTATAAGTCTTGAATGTTATAGTTTCGCCGGCAATAACATTACCCAAGATGTCCAACCGACTGCTAAAATCTTTTGAATGTTGTTCAGGATCACGACTTAGATAACATTTGTCAAGATCAAGATCATTGGAGATTGTACTTTTTATTTTCATTTTTACGTAGAAATGAATTCTTAATGCAAAAATAAAAATTTAATCCTCATATTAGAGGAACAACTTCTAATGTGAGGAACGAATGTTATCCAGGACATGACCCTGAACAACATTCAAGATGTTTTAGCCGGTCGGACACCTTGGGTAATACTAATGCCAGCGGTACTGTAACATGCAAACCTTATAACTCGAAAAGTGCTTCATGAAAATATATTTTATTATAGCGTTTTGGAAAGCTCTCGAGGTATATTACAAGAATATGCAATAAAAAATTCATGTTGACCCTGATCTGACTTTGATAGTACCCCCTATCCAAATCCATTATTTCCACCTTCTTTAACTCAAGAAAACCTACAGCTTTCATATAAAACTTTTTCTTGTATCTCTCTTAGTTTCTGAGATATTCGCCTGGGGCGATTAAAATGTCCCACCCTGTATATATAGAGTGTATAAAAAGTACCGGGATGGTGAAATATCTCGAAAACTAAGCATTTTAGGAAAGTGTTTCAGATGAAAATTATAGGATTTCAAAAGATCTATTTATTGACGCAATGAGTTTGACTTTGGGTGGCGTCGCCAAGGTCAGGTCAAAATCAAATCGATTTCTTAAATGAAACACTCTATTTTTGATGCCAGAATCTAATAGCTGGTGTCGAGAGCTTTCCAAAACATTATAAGAAAGTTATTTTTTATTGAGCATTTTTTGAGTTATAAGGCTTAAAAGTTACAGTATCGCTAGCATTAGCATTATGTAAGTTGTCTGACCGACGGCTAAAACCTCTTAAATGTTGTTCGGGATCATGTTCTGAATAACATTTGTCAAGATCAAGGCCAATGGAAGTTATACTTATTTTAATTTTTATGTAAAAGTAAATTTTTAGTGCAAAAATGAAAATAAGAGTAATAATTTCCAATAGCCTTGATCTTGACAAATGTTATCCAGGACATGATTCTGAACAACATTTAAAAGGTTTTAGCCGGTGGTTGGACACGTTGCGTAATGCTAATGCCAGCGGTACTGTAACTTTTAAGTCTTATAACTCGTAAAGTACTCAATAAAAAATAACATTCTTATAGTGTTTTAGAAAGCTTTTAACATCAGCTATTAGATTCTGATCAAAAATAGGATATTCCATTTAAAAAAATCGATTTGACCTTAACCCGACCTTGGCGACACCACCCAAGGTCAAACTCATTGCGCCAGTAAATAGATCTTTTGAAACTCTACAACTTTTTTCTGAAACAATTTTTCCTAAAATGCTCAGTTTTCAAAATATTTCGCCGTCCCGGTACTTTTTATACACCCTGTTATATATACAGAATATATCTTTCAGAATCACATTTCCATATTATTTTAATCCTAGACTTTTTTCTATCGCTGTTTGAATTCTATATTTAAATTAATTAATAATTATTTATAGATTAATTTATTAAAATCTGCTTTCAAACTAATAAAATGTGTAAAATTCACTTTATTCCATTTTAAAAATATTTATTAAAATATGTGGATAACTATTAATTTACATTTAGATCCCGAATTTACTCCAAGTTTATCCCGAATTTAATAATAATTTTAAAATGAACATTGGAAATTTGTAACACTTGCCCTTAGAGGGTTCAAACAGCAACAGAAAAGCTCTTAGAATTATTAAAATAATAAAAGAATGTGGTTCTGAAAAGAAAAGAATTCATGAGAAAACGGAGAAAAAAGTGTGTGTGTGTGTGTGTGTTGTGTGTGTGTGTGTGTGTGTGTGTGTGGTGTGTGTGTGTGTGTGTGTGTGAGAGAGAGCACAGTGTTAGTGAGAAGAACGTTACCATTAACACTTTTTATTGGGCCGTCTCCAATTTAACTCATGTAGTGTTTTTTATTTAGTATTTAGAATGTAGAATCATGTAGAAAAGGAATTATGTGCTGAATGAATTATTCAAAGTGGTGAACCATTTTTTAATGAAAATCGAAAAATCTATAAATCTTCATATAAGCGACATAAATTGAGTGAACATCACCAATTTTGGTCTCTTTTCGTTCTCCTTATGAGAAAAATTTCATTTTTTTAAATATAAAGTATTCTCCATATAAATTTTATACCAAGTAATGGATAAGTAAAAAGGATGATATTTTATTACTTTTTATATCAAATGTTTTATTTTATTTTCAAATAAAATTTCAATTTTTTGTTTTCCATGCATGCATTTCAAAGGAATACGGAAAAAACAATATAATTGAAGAAAGTGTTCAATCACTGTGAGAGCTGCAAAAAAGAAAAGTTATTTATTAAATTTTTCTGAATTTGCAAGTCTAATGAATTCCTTAGTAAAAAATGTATCAACTATTATATATATATTGCCTAGTGATAATTTAATATATGTCGTTTTATTTTTTTAGGTGAAACTATTTTATATAATAATATAAACAATTTTTTAGCCATTCAATAAATATATTGTTTACAGAAATGAAAATCATTTTCCTCTTCAAAGAAAAGATGATTAAAGCAAACATTCTTTACCATGCATACCTTATGAAACATGGTTCTTCAATAAAAAGTGCAAATTCTTCTCTTAAGATCACTATAAGAAAAAACCAATAAAAACCAAAATTGGTGATGTTTACTCAATTTATAAGACGCTTATATGAGATTTTCGATTTTTACTGAAAAATAACAATTCATCATAACTTTGAATAATTCATTCACAACACATAATTCCTTATCTACGAGATTCCAAATACTAAACAAAAAACATTACGTAAGCCAAATTGGCGGCCCAATAAAAAATGTTAATGATTAGGTAGATGTGTGGAAAGAGGTCGGAGTACAGTCAATTGTAGTTGGAAAGAAAAACATATTAGTTCAGTAAGATTGTTATCGCACTGAAAATTTTTTTTCTTTATTAGATCAAATCTGGTAAGGATATTCCAAAGAATAAAGAGCTTCTCCACAAGAAAATTTTTGAATAAGTTTTTTGAAAGAAACCTGGACAATCTGAAATCTGGATGAAGAAGAACTAATCCGAAATCGCATACGTATATATATGTAATATTTACTTGATTGAAGATTATTTCGCCCAAGGTTTTCGATTTGTGATTTTCCGTGAGACGAACGCCAAAGCAAGAATCTGGAGAATTTTTTAAAATGTGTTGAGTCCACGATGAATAAAAGAGAGTCGGTATCGATTAGATATGTTACGATTGGACACCAGCCACAGCGCTTGAACAATAGAAAGCTCCAAGGCACCGATTGCTGTAAGTGATTGTGTCCAATCGTAACGTAGTCAATCGGAATCCTCATATGAAAGAATCTCTTCCCTTTCTAAAAATTAAGACTCATGAAAAAAAAACGAATGTGGGAAAGAAGCAAGTCGACCGCGATGAGAAAGAGGGATCCCGATTTTCTAACAGAAAGCAGATTGGAGCCAGGAAAACGAAGCCCGATAACCTGTAGCAAAAGCTCAAAGTAAGACAGGAAACCATTCTGGCATTCTGGATTCTTTATCAGAGAAGAATAGGATCCTATAATTTGTACAGGATCTCCCAAAAGGACTATCGAGACGACAATTTCGAAAAAAAGGAGGGGGGACAAATGTTAGGTAAAGATAGCTTGTGTCGAATTGCCCTTGAATTCATGTCGATTTGAGTAAGCAGCATGAAACAGACGCGTTTCCCGGACTACGAGCAGCTGTTTTGTTGTTGAAGACGTCTTAAGCCCGTATCAGACTACGAATTGACGAGTATATTTGACAGTTGTCCGCTTTAGTTAATCACGATGAATTCGCTGCATTGATTAGTTGATAGAACTAGATAATTGTTCATTATAATCGTCAACCCATAGTCTGATAAGGACTTTACGCTGGATATCGATAAATTTCGGTATTTCGTGATTATTTCCTGTTTTACGTTGCTGTTCCCAATAAACAAGTTCAGTTTCTGAAATATAGTGTGTTTCTTTATCACGCAAGTGAGAAGTGTGCGTGTGAGAAAGAAATGTCGCGGATACCTAAGACTGCAGAAAAAGACTGCGGACACAACGATAATCTGAACACAGATGTATGTATCAATTCATACGTAAGTAAAATATTAACTAGTGCTTCATTGTTGATTATTCGCTAGTATTCATACATCTTTTTTCCATTTCTACATTTGTCAAGAAGATTTCGTTTCTATTCTCTGTCCAGTATTATACACACATGTCGATAAGTGCACTAATTGCTTTAAAAGAATGATCGACGCGAATTCTGTTAGATACGTATTAGAGTTAAATAGTTAGACATTATTAATCACCAAACATGCGCTTCAGATATGTGAACGCAGGAGGGAAAAAGAGGGAGAGGGAGAGAGAGGGAGAGGGAGAGGGAGAGGGAGGGAGGGAGAGAGAGAGAGAGAGAGAGAGAAGAGAGAGAGAGAGAGTATATAAAAAGGGCAATAATGAAAGGATTCTAAAATTGTGTTGTATCTTACAATATAATCGTACCTCGATGGAAAAGAGATCGTGATTCGACGTTGCAAACATCGTTAATGTCGCATTTTAATGATTCGTTTCAAATCGTAATTAGAATTTTATGAATCTTCAAAGTTTATCGAGAAACATATCTGTGGAAATATTTACTAATACGATATTCGTACATGCGTTGCTCATTATTATAATTTCGATTCTATTACCAGTAAACAACAGTAACTCTTCTTCTTTTAATATTTCATTAAATATTTAAATGGAGTATTCCTAGATTTAAGCAGTTTTCATAAACTGTAGCTGCTTAAAAATGATATAAAAATCTTATTTATCATTAATTGCAATTTTAAAATTAACTATATCTTAGAAATTATTATATGCGAAAGAACACATGAAGCAATTGAAATCTATATTTTCTTCTCGACAATAAAATTGCCTTAGTTCAATAAAGCAGGCTCACAAATATATTTTTTTAAATAAAGTCTTAAAACGGCATTTCAAAATATTTGCTTATTAAGTCATGTTAGATACATACAAAATCTGTTCATAATCTATTTCTGTAACTTGATAAACCTGCTTCATCAAATTAAAAAGCTTTCATTAAATACAAATTACAAGAATTATTAAATGTTTATTTCCACACTTCTAATGATTCGAAATGTGGTTAATACGTTGGCAAAAGCATATCGCCCAACTTTACAGCAATTATAGTAATTAATTATTCAATCTTCGCAATATTAGAATATTTTTTGATGTCTCGTCCATCCCTTTCTTCTCATACGAATCTTCATAAGCAGCTAAATTCGAGTGATTCGCAACGTTGTCGAGAGAGAGAGAGAGAGAGAGAGAGAGAGAGAGAGAGAGAGAGAGAGAGAGAGAGGGACAATTCGTAAGTCCGAAAACCAACGAAAACTGGCTAATACATACCGGTTTGCGAATGCGGGGATTCTATTCCACGGTGTCCGTCTTCCGGCCTGAGGACCGATGAAAATGTCGGTGCACTCGAAACTGTTACAGTCGGCGGCTTTTCAGTCTTATCGTTCCTTATTAGTTGATGAACCGGCGGTGGACCTACGCATAAAAGAATACTTGGATTTACTTCACATGCGACAAAACAAAAATTTGAGACATTCTGCAAAACAATTGTAAAATATAAAGTACGATCGCGTATAAAGTTAAATTCAAGCATTGTCTCTTTTAAACGAAAGTACATGTCTTTTTAGTAATATGTTATTACTTACATCATCATTAAATTATGAATAACATAGGTACGCTCGATTATTTGCTCTACACGCCATCGTTAATACGAAGGAGAACGTGTGTAAAAAAAATGAAAAAAAATAAAGAAAAATATTACAAGAATACAATTTTCGTGCAGCATAAATCTCCCAGGGACGTCCTAAAGATATTCCAAAACATGTCCTAAGGACATTCTCAAGATTCTTCGAAAAATAGAATGTGTTATATGGGTTGGTAACGATCAGATATGCTCATCGCTAAAATTTTTGGGTAATTATATCGAATAGGGGACCTCTCCTCCCATGACCTTAACCATGACATATATTATTGTCAAGGTCATGACTCTGACCACTTTTTAATTTCACTGATTTTCCTTGATTTTCCCTGATTTCCCTGACCGCTAACAACCCTGTATATCTCCTAAACCAATGCCGTCCCCCACTTAATTCTTATTGGGAATTACTCAGGACACTCTCTCCTACAACATATCTAAAGGATATTGAAATCGGTGAGGATCACTTAAAATGCAGTTTTACCATTTTTTTTGTTTAGAGGAAACGCTAAGAGAAATTCCCTGCTCGGTAGAATTTTTTTTGAGTGAAATAATGACATTATAATAAGGTTTTTCACATATTTAAATGCATGTTCACTGTATTTTATAATTATTAATGTAATCTGATTCTTTAAATCTTTCATATAAAAAAATTGAATTATGAGAGAGATTATCTACATATTTTTTATTTTTTGAAACTTTTTGCTACGCGAACAATCGGGGTCATAAAAATCATGGAGCGTAAAAACTTTAGTAATACCTTTAGTAATACGGGGTCTACAATAAAAGTTGCAGTGGTCGTAGGGTCGTAGTTTTAAGTCATAGAAAATTGACCAATCAGAGTCGATTATTCTTCTCATATTTGATTGTGATTGGTTAATTTTCTACGACTTAAAATTCTGTGACCGCTACGATTTCTATTATAAACCCCGCATAAGAGTCTGACCATACGTATTTATCAATCCTCAATTTGAAGCATCGTGATCGGTCCGCCATTTTTTCTTTAATTACGTGATATTAGAGACATCGCTTAAATTAAAAATGTAAAAATAGCATCTAATTTTAGTTAAATTTAACATTACAAATGTCAATTTAACATAAAATTTGCTTTAAAATTGTGTCAATATATTACACTTCTTGTGTTAATTTTTTACATAATATTTGTGTTACTTTCTAATATATTCATTTTATGTTAAATTAACACAAAAATTTGAGTGGACCGTTTGGTACATGTGAAATACGTTAAATTTAACACAAAATTTTTTACTGTGTGGTAATCGGGCGTTTTTGGAAATTCACCCAAAATATCAACTGAAAATTTTGTGTGTGTGTGTGTGTGTGCGTGTGCAAAAAAAATTATGTAATTTGTATAAAAAGCACTTAAAAAGCTACAATTACGCTTGTTCTTGAGTTAAAAAAATTATTTTTTATTGAATATATATATATATATATATATACTGTAATTGTACAGGTATATCGATAGGTAACTTTATCTTTTCTTTTTTTTTTCGTTTAAGTCGTCTACATTTTGACATTTATATTAGGAATATAGTACATACACTTACATGCTGAAAAAGAATTATAGAAACAAATCTCTTGTACTTGCTTCGACAGTACATATACTAAAATTGGAACGATACAGAGAAGATTAGCATGGTCTCTACGCAAGAATGACACGCAAAATCGTGAAGTGTTAAAAGATCCCCCCCTCTCGTTAAAGAGTCTCCTTCTCTGACTTCTTTTCGTTCTTCCGCCGCAGGTTTCATTACATCTTTTGCGACTTTATAATAGTAATTCAATGATTTAAATGATTGTACTTAACTCGATTGTTCAATAAGTATGGTTAAGTTTTCTTTTTTGTTTTTTTTTTGTAAATGTAAATGTAATGCAAATGTTCTTGTTATTGTTAATAATTATGAATGTTTGTTTTTTACGAGTTTATGTTTTTTTTTATCTCTAATGTAATACCTTGTTATAATCTACCTACTGACTGACTTGTAACAGTAGTTTTTCTGATGTTTTGCTCTTTGTTATGTATAAATTTTATGCATTGCAATAAAAAAAGAATGAATGAATAAATGAATAAATCTCTGGGGACGAAATAATCCGAACAAAAAATAATAGTCATAGTATAGCGATAATAATTAATAGAATCATTGTGACATGTAACTTCTAATTTTTATGAATGTTTGCGACATAAAAATGAGAAAGATCAAGTAAAAACGAGATTCCCACCATTTCGATCACAAAATTAACACAAGGACCATACAGATGCAAATGAATAATTTCCACGGGAGGAACCCGATTGTCTACATTCCCGATTGCACACATCACTCACATTAGCTGGTGTCTAGTAATTTTTCTATTCCCTTATCAATAAGAATATTTTATTTTTAAATTGGCCAATTAGCAATGCATGTGCGCAATATGCGATGTACGCAATCGGAACCCTCCCAATTTCCGCGTCCTCCTCCCCCCTCCTCCCATGAGGTTTTTTTTGCTTATACGACGTGAACTAGTTTAGCGAGCCTCGGACACGAAAATGTATTTATGCGACTACCGTTCGACCCCAACTCTGTCTACTAAAAATAAAGGCAAAGGCAAATTTTGAAACTTACTGAAGCTAGCCGCCGGCTGAACGTGATCCGCAGTCGTGGCTGCGGATGGTGGGGTGTAGCTGCTGCAGTAGTATGGTGGGTGCTCTATTTTGATCGCGTTTATTTGAGGCTGCATGTCGCTGAGGTCATGCAGTATGGACGCTGAAACCAGACACATATTAGCAGCTACGATTCTCACCACGCTCGTACGTGTGTCATTCGTTTTCCTTGCACTCCACGAGTGCATACGATCTACGATTGCGAAAACAGCACTTCCGTGCAAAAAACAACCGCGAAAATGAAAGAGAGAGAGAGAGAGAGAGAGAGAGAGAGAGAGAGAGAGATGGGAGAAAGAAAAAGAGAAAAATCAATCGTGTGTGTTTCTAATATCTTTAATAAATATATAAAAAGAAATAGTCCAACAAATATCCGCAAAAAAGCGATTAAATAAGTTGAAATTCTCTCTCAGCTATCAATCTATACAACCTAACGCAATATGAAATGCACGCGCGCGAGACGTATTAAAAGGCTACTATAATGAAATAAAGACATCTAAAAAACATTTTTTTTCTTTTCAAAGTACTGTAGTATGTACCTCAAAGATTTTTTTCGTGCTAAACACGATTCCGAACGCGATTCTATTGTCAGAATTTGCATAGCATGTTCCCAGGTAGAACACGGAGTCATAATTAAGTCATAATGGTATTATAGGCTGTCATCATGATGTCATTTGATATAAAAAAATTGACTTATAAGTGACGAATGAGGTCATGATAATGTCCTCATGACTTCTGTGTTCTCTATTTGGGTTAGGGTTTTGAGTAAATAAAGACGCGTAAGTCCGGATCTATAATAGGTGTTTTAAGACTTAAATCATAAGAAATTGACTAATTAGAGTCGAATCCGAGAGGAATAATCGACTGTGATTCGCCCATTTCTTATGGCGTAAAGCTTAAAACCCTATTGTTTCGGGGTAAAGGAACACGGTAGTGTCGCTGCGGTTGTCTTAACACCGAGACACTATCATGTCTCCTGATAAATAGACAAAAAAATAGCATTTTTTATCATTGTCAACAATTTTTTACGAAAAAGAAAAATTATTTTTAAATAAAGTCTATACTAAAAGTACAATTGAAGAACTTTCAAATGAATTTTATTTTATGATTAAATGACTCTTATTATTTTAATAATCAATTTATGATTGTTTGAACTTTAGACTTTCTGTATAATCTACAATGCAAGAAAGATAAATACGTATCTATTTAAATGACAGCGAATAAATATTTATAATTTGAATTTAACTATAAAATATATTTAAGCATACAAACTTTTGATATATGTGTATACAACTACCATACATACGTGATTACACAATCAAGTTGTAATTTAAAAATTGTCAAAATAGTGGAATCAAAATAGTGAATCCTCAACTTTAAAATGATTCGGAAACAAAATGTTTCTTTAACCTGTTTATTTATCTATATATGTGATATGTATAAGTTTATTATAATTATTTATCACAATTAAAATTTAAATTACAATTATTTATTTGATACCATGTATTTAAGTATGTATTTCCTTATCCAGATAATACAAAGAGTACAAACCCAGACTGCACAGAATATTTATGACAAATATTTATTACCACTTATTTCTGAAATGTTATATAAATATTTTATACATATTTTATATAAAGTTTTATTCGAAATATTATTAACATATAGACTAAATATTTTATGTAATATTTATGATAAATAAATATTTCTAGTAAATATTTTTTACGTGGATTGTAATATCTTATCAGTATTTTTATAGCATTTATTATGACATATATTTACAAAAAATATTTCATAATAAATATTTTTGTTTATAATAATTAGTTTATAATAAATATTTATGATTTGTGTCATTTAAAATCACAAAAATATTTATAAAATATTTAAAATAAGTCTTATAAATATTTACAAAATATTTGTAAATATTTTATAAATATTATGTGCTGTGTAGGAAAAAAAATTTTTTTTTTAATTTAGTCATATGTCATAAATTTTTAGTTCATTTTCAAATGCAAAAAGAATTGTTTCTCTGAAAAGTTCTGAAAAGAATTTTGTGCATTTGAAAGTAAACTCAGAATTGATGACGATAAAATTATTTTCGAACTTTTTGTGCTATATGGCTTTCTTATATTGTGGATTATACAAAAAGTCTAAAAATAAAACAGTCATAACTTGATAAAAATAAATCATACGATTATAACGAGATTGTAAAATTTATTCATAATCTTTTAAATTGTACCTTAAAAACGTTGACTATATTCAGAAACAAGTATTTTTGTCGAAAACAATAATGAGAATGTCTAAAAACACCATTTTTGCCTATTTCATCACAATTTACTCAAAATCCTAACATACTACAATGAATTTTATACTATACCCAATAAAAAATATTTAAAAAATGTTTTGTAAATATTTATTTAATGATTTTATAAATTTATAAAAATATTAAATAAATGTTTAAAAAATATTTTTTTTAATATTGTGTGCTGATTGGATACTGGAATGTTTAGAAGTCGGGCACAAAGAAAAAAAAAGTGCATGCATTAGACAGAAAAAAATAAACGTTGTTTAACTATCTCTTTTTTCTTCGTACTCGGCCTCGAAATATTGCGGTGAGAATTCCAGTATATTACATTATACAGGGTGTAAAGCTAACCGCACACGATGCATGATTTTCATGCTTATTTCCTTGCGTGCTGACCAATGTATGGTATGTACTCTGCTCCATCACACGAAAATGTCATCCACAGTGGCAAAGTTGTATAATGATGCATTAACGCAGGTTCATTTTTATATGTTTTTCTTAGTATTACTATTTGGTCTTTATCTCAAGACATCTTGTCGTTTAACACAAATTGTAAGTTAATTAGTCGAATTGATTTATTGTACATATGAACTACAAACTAAAGAAGAGAACAGAAAAGACATTAATCTATACATCATGTACACATGACATCAATCACGTAACTATTTCTAACGTTTGATTGGCACGTGTAAGGAAACGCGAGACATGAAATAATACACCATATCAAACATAGAAATCAAGAATGGTAGCATACTCCGCTCAATTCATAGAGGTGTCCAGATGCAGAGGGGAGCGATGCACTTGCACATAGTTCAATTGCATACATCACTCACATTGGCTAGTTCCTAGTATTTTTTTACTGTTTTACTAATGAGATTGTATTATTTTAAATTAATCAATTAACGATGTGGGCAAATGATATATACCCGCATCAGAGCAGGCATGATTTTCATGAAAATCATGCACAGCACATATAAGCCCATTATGTAAGAAATCATGCGTCGTGTGCGCTCAGCTTAACAGAATAACTTCGTTTTTCAAAAAATGTGCATCTTCTTGAAAACGTTCCACACAAAAGTTGTAGGATTTTAAGTGGTGCACTAGATAGCAGGGAAGTAACACGTTTCTTATAACGTCGTTACCGTTTTCATTACTTTCTTTCGGTAACGAATGAATAACGATACATGTTACATTTCTTTATGAGTAACATTAATTGGCTTAGCGCCGAGATACTACCGTGTCTCCAGATGGTAATGTAATTACATTTTTTGAGTAACGGTAACGATTTGACTCGTTACTTTTATCGTTGCTTTATTTCTAGCGTACATGTTAGGACCAATAGTTTTTTTCAATTGAATTTTTTGACAAGCGCTTTCGCATCCTATGTGCAAGAGCTAAAAGTCCTAGATATAACTCGTGCAAAGTCTGTGTAGGCGCTGAGCACATTCCCTCTACTATAATAATATACATATAATAAAGAAAACTGACTTATTTGTAAAATTATGTGTGTGTTTAATATATACATAAATATATTAATTATATATGTATAATGTATATGTACATTTATTAGGTTATAAGACTTGTTCCTCTATTAAAAAATAAACTTTAAGCGTTTTTTTATTTATATATTTACCATAAAAATTTATATAATATTTTATGAGTGTTCAGAAAAAAGTAACAAAAAATAATAACGACTCGTTACTTTTTGAATAATGGTAACGCGGGAACGAGTTACTTTTTTAAAAAAATAATTAGAGAGAGATTAGAAAGAGCATATAAGAATCAATAACGCAAATCATTTGCGAGAAGTAATCAAGTCAATATTATCCTTATAACTTTTTTTACTTAAAAATATAAATAGAAAGTACAAATAATGATACACCGTACTTGTTGAAAATAAGATATTGTTAGTATTAGCTCGTTTTGAAAAATGACGCCTCGTAGAGGTGAAACGGTTCATTATAGTATCTGTGGAAACTTTTTATCAGGACGATAAGATTTACAACATCAAATTTTCAGCCAATTCGATCGAAATTCAATTTCCATAAGGTTTGTGCGGATTCTTTCTTCATATTCGAAATAGTCTTACAGTTGTGTTTCGCATGACTTACTTTTTTAACCCTTTGAAACATACATTTTTCTTTACGTAGAATTCAGTTGAAATTTGTTACTCGGGGGTTTTCGGGGTCACTGATTACGAGTCTGACTTCAGATTTTCGAAATTCAAAATGGTGGGTCCAAAATTACAACATAAATTTTTTCTGAAAAATACACTATTTTTTACACTTTGTTTGTTAATATAAAAAATGAAACAAAAAATTAACGGAAAACATACATTTCTCTGCACTTACGAACATCTTATCGAACTAAAACCGCAAAAATTTGCAACAAAATTAAATTTTAATTACTTGAGAAATGCAAAAAATGAATTACAAAAAGGTGGGAATTTGGATTCTTGAAAGGGTTAAATAAGTAATGAGTAACGGTAACGAATTACTTAAAAAAAAAGAACCGTAACGGTAACAAGTTACTTTTATAAGGTACTGTTGCCAACCCTGCTAGATAGTAATGTTAGTATGACCTTGGATAGCATTGTTAAGATAACGTAAAAATCACTTCAAAATTTTTTAATGAAGACCCCTTTTTTATTGCATATTCTTATATGTTACCTCGAGGGCTTTTCAAAACACTTATAAAAAAGGGTTATAAAAATTTTGAATTGTACTTTAAAGTTAAAAATTATAATAAGTGGACCTATGATGGCCTCAATCTTGACATACACAGGGTGTCCTATTTTAAACAAAGCATTCAGAAACTATGGTCATATGGAAAAATATTTTAAACAAAAGTTGTATGGTTCGGAGGGGAGAAGGTACCATTGATTTAATCTTGAGTGGTGTCGCTAAGACTAGGTCAAGGTCACATCGATTTTTTTAAAATGAAACCACCTATTTTTCATTACATTTTCTTGTACCTTACCTCGAAAGCTTTCCAAAATACTATAAGAAAGTTATTTTTTATTGAGTACTTTTCGAGTTATAAGATTTAAAAGTTACAGTACAGTCGGCATTAGCATTACGCAAGTTGTCCGACCGACGGCTAAAACCTCTTGAATGTTGTTCAGGATCATGTCCTGGATAACATTTGTCAAGATCAAAGCCATTGGAGGTTGTACCTCTTATTTTCATTTTTACGTAAAAATGAATTTTTAGTGCAAAAATTGAACTTCGGAAGATTTGAACTTCGCAATTTGAACTTCGGAAGAGATAGATAAAAAAAATGTTCAACACTCACCATTGGAATTGAGATCCAAGTTTTCTTTTCTATTCCACTTACGTATAATACTCTTTTACATATATGTAGAAAAACTCTAAAAGTAAAATAAATTACGAAAAAATGTCACTTGAATTCATTTTCGGAGTCGCTTATAGCGGATTTTGAATCCATTTTTCTAACGAATATCAAATTTTCCGAGCGAATGACATTCATTTTAGTTAATAGGAAGTAGGATACTATAACTTCTAACCGTTACTTTTTCAAAACTAATTGGACATCTGGGTAACTTCTCTTATAAGTGTATGATAAGTGATAATATTATCATTCAATAATTTAAATTGGAATTAGTAATGTTTGTTTTTTTATTATTTTTAGAAAGAGATTTTTACATATTATTTTTCCTAACTGTTAATTTCATCATTCAGTAGAAAGAAACAAAATCTTTTGCTTTTGCATCCACATTCACAAAAACTTTTTTTTCTTTCGCTTTCGCATTTGCTTTCGTTTTAACCACTTTCATTACAATTTTCCTATTTATTATAGTGTTTTGAAAAACTCTCAAGGTCAGTTACAGAAATATGTAAAAAAAATCTGTAATAAAAATAGAGGTTTTAATTAAAAAGTTTTGAAGCGATTTTTATATTATCTTGGCAACTTTATCCAAAGTTTACATTAACATTGCTACCTAACCTTAGAATATATATTACTGGAAGAAGAATAGGGCGCCGAACGTGAAGCCACATCTGTGCGAGAGAGAAAGCTATAGAGTCCCAAATGTTCGCAATGCGCATGCGCATCATCATCGTCTGTGTGAATTGTACAATTGGTTTAGTGTTTTTTACACATTCGTATATTAAATTCACCGACATATAGAATGGACCACCGATGGCGATGGTGGAGGTAGAAATACGAGTAGAGTGAGAGGCAAATAAATGGATGAACTTCTTCTGTTCTTTTTCTGTTTACTAACCCTGATTAGTTGTTGTTGATCCAGAAGTACTGCTCCAACCAATCAGGCTTAGTAAACAGAAAAAGAACGTTCATCCATTTATCTGTCTTTCACTCTATTCGTGTTTCTACCCCCACCGCCATCGGTGATCTATTCTATATGTCGATGATTACACCAGATGTGCAAGACGACGATGCTGCGCATGCGCATTGCGAACATTTGGGACTCTCTAACTTTCTCTCTCGCACAGATGTTGGTTTCACGTCTGGTATATGGGTGGCATAGGCAATTCCTCTTCCAGTACATGTTCTAAGTATCTAATACGCCAATAAAAATCCGATAACTTTTGTCTGAAACATTTTTCAAGAAAATAGATATTCTTTCGAAGAAAAAGCTGATATGGTCACTTTATTACATCCTATATTATATACGTAGTGTGTGTATAAAGATCACTACGTACTACAAAGTTTTCGACGACGACGGCATCATATTCAGTACGAAAAATCTTCCAGGTATGTGGCACTTTTTTTCTTCTATAGCACTTCGAAAAAAAAATTTCTGTTGAACCGTGCAATCGATATAAATGTGCGTGTATGCGTGTGTATGCGTGTGTGTAAAATTCAGTCGAGTTATAAGGAATTGCGATAGTTTTTGTTCAAATCATCTCCTGTTTCCAACAAATGATCATATTGCTATTTAGTATATATCGTTTGTTATTTTTTAGGTTGTCAATGATGAATCCATGCCGAGAACTCACGTATAACCTTTCCAAAGGGGTAATAACCCATCGCGGCATCTCAGCGTCAAAGCTTTTTATTATTTTTATTTACCTCGAGATATCATATCTTTCTTATTAGAAATATGACAATAAATATTAAAGAATGATAAATGTGATAATATGACACAAAGTATCAATAATCAGGATGCTTTCAAAAGGTCTTTCGCATTGAGCTATTTGTCACCTTTCGAAAGCATCCACAGAGAAACCGTCACGTGTATAACACATATCTGAAAAAAGAGTTAACCCAGTAATACAAAATCAATCCGAATGCAAAATTTATTGAATGTAAAAACGCGTGTAAGACAGCAAAAGTCGTGTTACGTGCAATTAACGGACAAACTCAAGTTCGAATCTATGAGGAATATATAGCGTCGTACCTTTTGAAAGCATCCATAGCTCTTTGGAGCTGAAGACACCTGTTGCAAGGATCGTATCATTGCAGACGACACCATTATATAGTTCATGATATCCTGTACCTGGGAACAAAACCCAGCGAACAATATTTAATATCCGCTCATTGCCAGATTCATTAAAACCCAATATATACGAGTTTGGATATGTGTTGGGATATAAAAATTTTATAGAAAATAGGGATGCATCGGATATCTGGAAAGTCTAAATCCGGTATTCAGTATCATCCGATACTTTTTTACTATCTAATCGGATAGCCGGATATATCATTAGTATCCAGCAATGTATGCGACTGAAATTTTATATTGAAAGTTTGTGTCATTGATACAGAATTCTATTATTTTCAGCTGAATTTTTTGCACAGTTCATCTTTCCTTTTTCTATTTTCATGTTGAAAAATAAAGAAAATTATTATTGTAATTTTTCCCTTGCTTTCCTTTTTTTAGAGAATTTGTATCGGATGCCCTTACGAAAAGAAACTACTGACAAGGGAAGTTTCACAACTGTCCGGAACCGATTTGATTCTCCATGAAATATGTTGTTAAACACGAAAATCTAAGAGACAAGTATTTTTTTATACGTGCCCTAATGTTTAAGGGGTGAAATCGTCGGAAGTATAAAAGGCGAATATCGTCGGAAGTAATAATAAAAGATGGAAAAAATTTTTTAAACTAAAGTTGTACGGTTTCAAGAGTATTTCAATGTTATGAAGAAAAAAATTTTTTAATTTTTTGTTTAATAATTGTTTAACAAAAAAATTAAAAATATTTTTTTCTTCATAACATTGAAATACTCTTGAAACCGTACAACTTTAGTTTAAAAAATTTTTTCCATCTTTTATACTTCCGACGATATTCGCCTCGAAAGAAAAATACCGTTTTTTTTTTTCAAAGAGGTGCTTCACCCCTTAAACATGAATTAGAGCACGTACAAAAAAATACTTGTCTCTTAGATTTTCGTGTTCGACACCATATTTCATGGAGAATCAAATCGGTTCCGGACAGTTGTGAAACTTCCCTTGTGAGTACAACTGCACTACTAGTGTAGTAGAAAATTCAATATTCAACCACTATTACATTATTGCACTGCTATACTATTATACTATACTATAGCACTGGTAGTGCTGAATAGTGCCACGTATCACTACTGCGAATTTTTCCCTGAAATTGCAAAAAAATAAAATTAATTAATCCAGTTTTATTGTTAAAATAAGTATTATTGATTAGTATCATATTCTACAGGACACACAATAAAATGAAGATAAAAAAACATTCCCTCTGAATTCGGTAATTAATTTCATGGCACTTCCAAGCGGTCACTTATCCTAAGTTGTACCCCAACATAGCTTGACCTCTGCGATCGTATGGAAACTCCTTCCTCGATGATCCACGAACACCTATAATGCTAATAGATGTATCGTTGTAGCGTATCTGATCTCAAAAATGTAAAAAAGATGGAACATGTACGTATGAAAAAAAATTAATATTTAATATAACGATCTACTAACGAGAACATACGTTACTACCTCTACAACATGAAATATTGTAGCAATATTCCTATGTCCGCAAAAATAAAATATTGCTATAACATTATGCAATATTTCAATAATTATTCTAGTTCTATTAATTGCTAATATATTATTGTTTAGCATCATACTCTAAAATATATACGATAAAGTTATGATAAAAAAATATTCGGAGGCCTATAAAGCACATCCAAGGCTATGTTCCGATTTCCACCCGAGTGCCACCCAGATATTATTCCATCCTTGTTACTTACCGAAACAAGGATGACATGACACCCGGAGAACACCCAAGTGGGAATCCGAACACGCCTCAAAAAAGGTTAAAAATCTCGTTTTCTTCTTACGAGAAGCGTATCCTTTTAGTAGCGGGGCCGCATACTTCACTGAATTGTAATATTGCAATATATATATATTTTTTTTTATAATGTTTTTTAAATACTAATTTCTATATATATAAATGCTCTAATGGTTTATATGTATTTTTTACTACAATAACGACTTTTTTATATTAAATGCTATAATTACACTGAAAATACGCCATGTTACTAAATATTCTGTTAATAATATAACAAGAATACTGCAGTAGAGCTAAATATTAATAATGTCACTATTAGTAGTGCTGAACACTACTAGTATTACTAGTGCAGTAACGAACACAGTAGTGAAAATAGTAGTGCCTACTGCAATAGCGCCGAATATTATTAGTACTATTGTAGGATCTAATAGTGTTAGGATGCTATTTCACTTGTGCGTTTTTGTCGTATACGACAAATGTGTGCAGAACAGGGAGATTTTTGAATCTTTCTATTCTATGACCAATCAATAGACTTGAAAAATTTTATACGTACGACAAAAACGCACAAATGAAATAGAGGCCTTAAACACTACTGCAGCAGTAGCTGCAGTAGCTAACACTACTGAATTTAATAGTGTACACTAGCAGTCAGTGATGGATTAACGCAAACAAGGCACTTTTTCAAGATAGAAAATTTTCAGACAGTTGAAATAAATTTATAAGTTATTAAATTTATATATAATTTATTAATGTAACGTTTTTACACGACTTGTACCGAGCATATTTTATTAAAAACGATATTTTTGTAAATATACAGTTAAAAATGTATTATATTTATATTACTTATTAAGGATTATTGAATGTTTTCACCAACTAATGCGGGGGTATAAATCATTTTTTTAAATCCATATTTCCTTTTATCAAATTTATAAATTAATAAAGCCACTTGGGGGCGGCTAGATGTTGGTGCCTAGGGGCGGTAAAATGCTTAATCCATCACTGCTAGCTGTGATAGTATTGCAATAGTGTTAAACACTAGTAGCACTACTATGATTCAGGATATCGATTATGTAACTTTTTTTCTAGAGCGGAAACGTGAAAAAAGAAAATTTTTATGTTTATACAGGGTGTGACACTCTGTATATATATATATATATATATGTACATATACACGCATATATACAAAAAATGTTCATTTTTCACGTTTCCGTTCTTGGAAAAAAGTTACACGATCCATACCCTGCAGTGACACTATTACATATCAGTACTATCAGTAGTGACATTATTGAATTTCAGTAATCACTACTATGTATGCACTAGCAGTTTTTTTCCGTAAGGGTATCTGGAAAAATATCAGGTATCCGGCCGAATAATTGCCCTACCGAATATCCGATCGAATATCGGATACCGGGTCACATTCTTTCTTATTCGATATCTGGTATCCAATAATTTTATTATTTGGTGCATCCCTAATAGGAAACGATTAGTCAAAAACGCATAATGTGCATGCTAGTCTCTTGAGACAAGCAAAATAGATATAATTACGTAAATGTAAATTACAAAATTATGTGGGTACCTTTTCGACGTCTATCCTCCTCCTTACTAGCGTTGCAGATGCCATTCAGTACTTCTACAACAGAAAAATAACCGATATAAATGCTCTTATTTAACGAAAAGGTAATTTGCAACGATAGGTAATAACATATTTCATTCTTTTTTTATTTCATTTTTTATAATTCGAGTATATTTTGTTATCATTAAACTCGATAACCTTATAACATCAAAATATTCAAATTATATAAAAATTCTTTTGACAAAATATGTTCAACACATTTTCACTATTGCTCGGCAAATTTTGTTACGCAACGTATAACCGAAATACTGCACGATCTGAAATTACAGCGATTTCTTGAAAATTGAGAAGAATGAAGAGCTGGGCTGATAGAAACTCTAGTTTTATCGTAAATGCTTTAAAGTGTAATGTTCAAAGAATAAATAAAAATAAAAGAAAAGACTAAAAAGTGAAAAAACTAAAGACTTAATTACATTGAGTCTATTCGGAGGTATTTTTGCACTCTCTCCCAATACATGTGAATGCGTGCGTGCATGTGAGACACAACTCAGTGAAAAATGACAATGGAATCGATGTTGAATCGACGTCAAATCGAATCCATTGTCATTTCTCACTGGGAAGTATATCATAAAAAAAGTCATATATTTATATTTTAAAGATTGTAAAATCTAATACATCAATTTGGAAACGTTTATTGAAATATACGATTTTTATTAATAAATAGAATGATACAAGACAAATCTTTAAAATCTTGTTAAAGTTTATCACGATATAATGAAGTTTTTTAGTTCTTGAAGCTTCTAGATCACAAACTGTTGAAAATCATAGACCGTTGATTGCTTTATTTCTTAGACAAATAGAAATCTATTTATAAAATCCGACTATTTATAAAAACTTTTACTTGAAATTTTTATACCTACTTCAAAAATTCTTTTGAAACAACGTGAGAGTGTCACTTCGATATTCAAAAATCAATTGATACACAACAAAAATCTTCACATGTGCAAAAATATGCCAAAATTTTTAGTGGCATGAAAGAAAATCAATGTATAAGCGATGCTGTGTGAGTACTTGCTAAAGATGTCCGTTACCTATTTATTTATAGAATGAGCAGCAAGCATGGCCACGCGCTTGCGTGCACATTTTCTCTACATGTTCATTCAACACACTGCCCGCTTCGGTACGCAGACACATGAGACAAGAAATATGTATACAAACATGAAATAATATACTATAGAGAAATATGCGTGAATATTGGCTCATATACGGATATTGTACAATGCTGACTAAGATATTTGGCCTGATGGAGATTAGAAAGAAGATACCTTTTTGCGACAAGAAAATCGCATGCATTTCTCCTTTTTTATATATTTTATATTTTTTAAATATTTTTTTTTAAAGTTTGAAATCTTTATTTTTTAGATCAGTAATTTAGATAATTATCTGATTGATTTTTTTACGGAGATTACATTGGAGATCCATCAAATCTAAATTATATAAGATAAAATAAAAGGTATAGTATTTTAAGATCTTTCATACAAAACTGTTACGTTAGAGCATTTTCTTGATCTCGCATTTTTTGGTGTTTCAAAAAGCTTGCAGTGCTTGCTTGTCTGTATATATTTATTTTGAATGTTTTTTGTAAATATTGTTTACTTGATCATAATTTATTATTACATAATCATGGGCGGCAAAATGGGAGTTGTGAAGTATTCCACACCTAAGTTGACTTGAGATTTAAGTGGTGTGGAAACTCGACATTATCTGCGGTGCTCTGTGAAGCTTCAGGTCTGTTCTTTTTAGTTAAAGTTCTTGCACGGTTTATCTTTCTTCCTTTTCTCTCCACATTGGAGAGAAAAAGAGAAAAGATGAACCGTGCAAGAAGTTCAACTAAAAAGAATAGGCCTTGTGTCTACTAGTCTACTTTGAGTTCGCGACTGCCGAGGCTACCATCCGCAGCAGTACTACAGAAACCCGAACGCCACAGCGTTTTTCCTAACTTCTCCACTCTTACTGTTTCACTCGCTCACTGTTTCGCTACCTCGCTCGTTCGCCGCATCGTTATTTGGAGGAAGAAAGTGAAGGAGGAAACACGCTGTGCAGGCTTTAGTCTGCAGCACTAATCCGCTCCGAACTCGAAACTGCGCTTAGAGTGATAAATTTGCTTAGAGGGGGAATTAGAGAATTAAACATGGCTTAAGAAATTTTTCATCCCCCTCCCTAGTAGTGTAAGTAATACTCCCCAGTAGTAAATAATACTCTATACTTGCAAATCCGCCAAAAAGCCGCGCATGTACATAATAGTAGCTGATCTCTTATTTATCAGAGATAATTTTACAAAAATGCTGAAATAGAACTAAATTGATAATAATAACAACTAATTGAGCAAGGATATGATCAGCTAACTGATAACTAAACAGCATAAAAATTTTATCAATTATTAATGATAAAATTTAACAGAAGTGGACAAATGATAACAAGTTTTTATCATTAAATGATAAATCTGTTCCAATATACCCCCATTGTGCTGTCATCAATTCAAAGCGACGGAACAAGAAGATTAACGGAGACGAACAAAATTCGGACTTGAGATCCTTCGTTCATATTCCCAACGCTCAAAAAGCTTCCTCACGACTAGTGGCGGATTTACACATTTTTGTATCCTAAGTCCTGTACTTCTTGGCGCCCTTTTCAGACGAATGAACAACCAAAAAAAAGAATTGGCTGCCGTCAAAAGGCGCCACTTTTCTTCCAAGCGCAAACGTTTGGTTACATTGACGGAAATGCGCCATACCTGGCAACCCTGCGCACAAATATAAGATTAACTTTAATCTCGGTTGCTAGAAGGATGATGCCTCTAGACTTCGGGCCTCTATCTAAATTCGCTACTGCTCACGACTGCTCCACTATTCATAATTCTCATATGAATCTCACACAATGAACATTATCCATTAGTTAGCGCTCAACTAGCCTACCGTGCACCGCACGAAAATTACCGTAGCGCCTTATGCTATCTTATATTATTTTATACAGAATGTAAAATTGATAAAAATTTAGTCAAAACAAATATGTATAATGGAAGTTAATTATTATACAAATCGTAAAAGTATTATCGCTTTGTGTAAATGTTACAGAAAGAAAATGAAGGAAAAGTGAATATCAACGTCGTTCACCATTCAGTTCTCTTCGTTTTAATCTTGTTAGAAAAGATTTGAAAAATTTACTTGTTGAAGAAGACCACCAATTCTTCATTTTAATTTGCACGACTTGCATTGTCGCAAAGTACGGATTTTACTGATTTTACACTTTAATTACACTTTACTTCAGTTTAAAAACACGTTTAATCAAAAAAGACAGTTAATATACTAATTGTAAGAACTATGACATGTTTGTCGAATAAATTATGCAATAAATAGTTATTCAATAAATAAATGTTTTCAATGCAATTAACGTAAACGTGCTAATCGCTTTATCAAATCGGTTTTTAATTTAAATTTTATCAAAATTATCGAATAAATCAATCCTCAAATATTTTCTGAGCACTTATTATGGAATAGATTTCGATCGGAATTCATTCCAACTTGTTTCATGATATGTAGATGCCCAGCAGCGGAATTCTGTAACTCGTTATGCAATCGTTATGTGTTCATAACGACTGCATAACGAGTTACAGAATACATGCCCTATCGTTATGAGTAAAAATGTAGTAAAAAAGCTGTGCAACTGTCGTTATGAGTTCATAACGACAGTTGCACAGCTTTTTTACTACATAAAATATCTGCGCAACTATCGTTATGAGCACCTAACGATTGCATACAAGTTACAGAATTCCACTGCTGAAGGTCTATTCTGTAGTTTTTAACGACATTTCGGTATCGTTATACTGTCGTTGCACAGCTTTTTCATCATGTAAAATACCTGCGCAACGACATTCTTATTATAGCTAGTAAAATTGTCGTTAAAAAGTTATAGAATAGGCCTACAGTACTCCTTGTATTCTGTAACTTGTTTTGCAGTCGTTATGAACACATAACGATTGCATAACGAATTACAAAATACAGGACTGATCTCTCGATCGCGACGATTATCGATTGTAATCTGTCTTACCGTGACTCGTGATAAAATTGGCGAGATAGAGATCTAGTTCCCGGACAGAAACGTTAATATGATAAGGATTGACGCAAAGTCCCGGCTGAGCGCATTCCGCAGTTTTCTCAAGCCGTTCTCCGTCCGTCGATTCCAATGGAATTGCCTTGAAAAGAATCACCATAACTAGGTCCAACCTCCATACCTATCACAGAGATATCGAGCATTCATTATGATAAGAGTTTGCATTGTAAAACTCTCACTGTTAAATATTAATGATTCTCTTTAATAAAAATTCATTTAATGAAATATAGATAAGGATGCGTAAAAGCGTACGTGGTCATCGGACTTACCTTGTCCGCTTGACGAAGACAATCGATTCGACGCATTTTACCCTTTTGATCAGGATTGCTTAGGACGCACATCGCTGGCCTCTTTCCCGTAATACTCAATACAAAGTCCTCTCGATATTCTTGCGTGATATCCTTTCGTAACTTTCCTAAAAGCCGTGAGGCCCATTTTTGTTTTACTTCCAGCTTCTCGTTCTAAAGAAAGAAAAGACATCGTGAATTGCGAACACGAGAATGACAATCATCATTGCATCACTGGTTCATCGATTTCGTGGTCTAATGAGTAGTTACGTAATTATCACTCTTCCTGATAAAAAGAATACTTGCGTGTGTTCAATATAGAGCTAGAGAACAATTTTATTAGTAGATATTAACACTACTTTGCAGGAAAACGTTTTTTTTTTAATTACTGTAAATAAGATAAGGCGTTTCTTATAGACTTTTAGATGCTGAAAATAATTATACCACAAGCCAAATTTTATCAGTATGTGAGATTTCCAAAATAATTGGAATTCAATGTGCCAAGAATGGTTTCTTTACGATACTTGATGTTTTTTGTAAATATAAAAGGTGAACGTTATTTTAAATTTTTTATATCAAAAGTTATCAACGTATTCTTTATCCCTTATAAAATATATTCTCTTTAATTTTAATTTTTTATTTTTAGCCATGTTATAAAAAATTTAAATACATAGTTTTTTAAGATAGCAAATTTTCCACATATGATAATAAAATCAAATGTATTTATAATTTCTAGTCTGTGAGACTATTGATATACATACACGGACCAAAATTTTTATTTGAAACCATTTTTTTTCCGAAAATACGGTTTTTTAAGATATTCGAGATGGACAACTAAAATGAGTCATTCTGTGTACGTGTATGTATACAGGATGTTTCCTGTAACTTGATCATTTAAAATATCTCCATTGTTTTTGATGATACGAAAAATACCAGGGGATCTTGTTCGATTCGAAGGGGCACAGACTATGATGAGCAAAAAATTTTTCTCAGAATCATTTTTTAGGACTTGGTCATCTCCACTTTTTTAAATGAAATTTTATGATTTTTGCATAATATGATTTTTCTAATTCTACATATAAAAGTATTAAGATAGTGATATCAAAAAACCAATAGTTTACGAGATATTTTATGCTTTATTCTGGCATATATTGACATAAAATGTTATATAAATAACTCGTAAACTATTAATTTTTTTATAATCGTATCTTAATACTTTTATGAACAAAATAATGAGATGAATCAACTAGTGGAAAGAAAACACATAGTTGCTTATTTAAAAAATTATCCATTTTACATATATTTTTTTATATGTAAATTTTTCATCAGATCGTTCTGAGAAATTAAGAGATTTTTTATTTCTTATTGATGGAAAAAATATTAGAAATATGGAAAAGATAGAAAATCTAAAAAATTTGTTATAGTTTCTTATGAAATCCTTCTGAGAAATTATAAGATTTCTAATTTCTTGTTGAAAAAAAATATAAGAAAATATTAGAAAATCTGAAAAATTTCTCATAATTTCACAAAATTACTTACAAATTGTTGTATGAGAAATTATGTAAAATTTTATGAGACATTATGAGAAAAATTTTGATCATTTTATATACATAAATAATGAGAAAGAAATACATCAATACTTCCAAATGGCGTAACAGATAACGTATAGTATCTACAGTAAAACTGCATAACATCTTCACCAATTGCAACGACCTATATTGTCAAGGTCATGATCCTGAGTGACCAGCATATTTTAATATTAAAAGATTGTAACACTTTTTTTTAAATAGGTTTCGGAATGCAGCCATATTCACCGAGCGATTGGTTCTTATTTATGGATCCATAAGTAACAACTTTTTAGTTGCTAACTGTACGTTTTACAAAAATAAAGTGTTATTAAATATTTTTATTAAGAAGAAGAGATATTAAAATGACGCAAAAGTGCATATATTTAAAAAAATATAAAAAGGAAGATGTTATAGTAAAAAAAACGACAATTTCACAAGTAAGTAAAATATATGTTGCGAATTTGAGATTAATCTTTCAATATGTTGTTTTAATGACGCTGGTAGCATTTTCGAACGAAGCAGGTTTCTGAGAAAATTAATGACCTGACATGGTTTATTTTAGCTTCTAATTGAACAGATAAAAGATGTGACGTCATTAATCGCTCTTAGAATGATTGCTGCTCAGCCCCAAAACAATATCGTTGACCGTAAAATATTAATAATTAAATTATTTTAATAAAGATAAAATTATACCAAGAGCACACTCATGTAAGGTCAGAGGGCCCACAGCTAAAAATTTATAGAAAGACGAACAGCGAAAGTTAATAGATCAGTCGCAGAATCCGCCCAAGAGAGCCAAGACCGAGCTAGGGTGAGTTCCAAAACTTGACTCTGTGACCTCCGAGTATCATTTATCCTTGTTCAACATTCGATGAACAAGGCTAAGGCTGCTTTCCTTTTAAGAGCCACAGTCAACACAAGTCGACACAAGTGTCGTTCTATCTTTGTCACTCTCTGAATGTCAAGAAAGATAGAACGATGCTTTTGTCGACTTGTGTCGATTTGTGTCATCAAATGGAAAGCAGTGTAAGAGAATACTCGATTTAACAGTGTCGAGTTTTGGAACGCAATCCTGCTTAGCGAGAGTCGTTTGAGCTTCCGAGGACGCACGGGTAAACATATTGCAGAACGAGCTACTCCGCGCTATTGACCATATCACCGAAGAAGCTGTGCCATAGCACCCTGCCTCCAGAGAAACGATTTGGCGATATCGATGACGCTGGAATAGTAGATGGGCTGATCGCTGCTCCACGATTGCTCCATGATACCACTGGAGCGGTTGGAAGTGTGCTGAGGACGGCGGCACACGTAAACGCTCGGATCATCATTCTCTCTCTCTTCCTGGCTCCAGAAACGAGAACAACAGATGCTTAACTAGAAATTCAATTTATAATTGCAAGGCGATAGTACCCATTAAACTAAACGAGCGGCGTCGCGTCATACGCTGGCAAAGAATTGTAATTTAAGCGCGTTGAGAAAAGATTTTTTATTAAAAATCAATTTAGATAAATCCATATTCAATTATTTTTCTCCGTCCATTGAATCCTTCAAATCCGTAATATTTAGCGCTCGAACTGACAGGAGAATAAATATTGAGGTAGAGTTATTTGTACCTATACATATGATTATTGACTAACAAGGGGAAATCCAGGTATGCATACAGATTTAAAAATTTTGGGAAATTTGTTATTAAAATATAGAGTTTAACGTCGTAAAATGTAATACGCAACATTTTAAATTTTGTAACTTTTGAAATGGCTGCAGGCGTGACGGACATCGTAGTAAACAGCTAATCGTTATCGCGTATTCGAGACGGACTAGGTAATATCTGTTTTTGGTATTTTTTCCTTAATGTTTATTTCATTTTGTGTTCATAATTTATCCTATGACATTGCAAATTAAAAAATATTTCAAAAAATTTATTTTTGTAAGAGCTATGTACTTTTGTCATAAAAAATAGAAATAAAATAAGAATAAAGTCATTTAAAAAGAATTTTTGTTTTATGTAGTAGAAAAGAGACGTTTTTAAACTTTTTTGTTAATAACTTTTTAACAAATAACAAGTGACAGTTAAAATCTGTTGGATCACTCAGAGTCATGTCCTTGACAATATATGTTAAAATCATTAAAATCGGTAAGGTCATCGATGTGGCGCAGTTTTACAAAAAGTACGACATATTTGAAAAAAAAAATCTTACAAATGATGACAAAAAATATATAGAAAAAGTCATATTTTCTCATTGTATTTGATGAGTATTTATTAGTATTCAAGAGAAAGCGATCATTCTATCAGTAAATATGACATATTATGTGAAAAATTATAAGAAAAATTTTTGCCGGAGTTTTTAACAAATATTACTCCACTATACATATATTGACTCCGCCATTTCGTTTTTTTTGAAATTTTAATGTTAAATTCGAAGTCAGCGAATTCTGAAAACTTTTATATCAAATTTTATGCTTATTATCAGAATAAATGTATGAAATTTTATGGCAAAGCGACTATAGTCGCCCCTCATATGTAAGTGGCGTTTTGTGGAAAACGATTATAGTCGCCCATAGTATAAGAATAGCATCTTGTGTAGAGCAACTATAATCGCCTGTCGTAGCCAAAGGATTAAATCTTAATTATTTGGGAAATCCGACGGTGGGCGTCGTTTTTAGCAATCCAAGATCTATAAAACGCACCTTATCAGTTACATGTAATTTACATGTAATTTGTTACATGTAATTTTTGCTGTAAATTAGTGTAATTAAAGTGAAAAAAGTATTAAAATAATATGAAACAAATTAAAAATACCATCTCTCTTCAATTAACGCGTGTTGATTTGGTTCTATCATCTTTTGTTACGGAGGAACTATTTTTGAAAATATCTCAGTAACATCTCATCTGAATATTTCGCTGAATTTTTAAAGTTTGCTAAGAGAAAAAAATGATTAGAGTAACCATAATTTAACTATATAATTTATAGTCATTTTTTGGGACAACCATACAATTGTTTTGACCATATGAATTATAGTAACCTGAACCCTGAATTATGATCATAACGACCATAATATGTATTCATTCAACTAATTGTATATTTTACACATAAATCATATTTGCATATAGTAAATTATACTATAAAATGTTGTAATTATACATATAAGATTAATGTTGCTAACATTACAGCAATAATAATTATAAAAATGATGCTCCATAATTATATTACCATGCAATTATAGTCATAAATACGATATACTTTTTTCTCAGTGTACCTTAAGTAAGAATAATAATCGACAAAAATCTGAAAGAGAGAGATGTCTTTCGACCGTGCGATATGCAACGCACGCATGCGACATCTGTCACACTCGGAATAGCAAACACACGCATGCATAAGAACCCTGAGAAATGCATTGAAAGTAGAATGCATCGACGTACTGCTCGCGCGATCTATCTTGCTTAGCTCGTTTTGCCATGCACGTATACACGTTTATATGACAGGAAATGGAAACTCTAGCGTGTTCTAGCTAGCGATCATGAGCGATTATTCCTTCTTTTTAAAGTTTCTCAATAAATACTCTTTAAATTGCTTATTTAAGACCGAAGATTTCTCAAAGATTCAAAAATCTTTCTTCATACATCTTTCTTTCGAATAATTAAGGTTCCCACACTTTTGTAAAGTTTTATGATTATCACAATGAATCAAATTGGCCAACTGATGCTACCATTCTGAAACTATCCATCAAACATGAATAAAAAAATGTAAAATATCCTTTGAACATTACAGAATATAACCTATAGAAATCAATGCTTTAAACGGTCTAGCTGGATCTTAAATACTTGTATAATTCTATGTGAATTTATATACTACGTATGTAGTTCTTTAAAATGCCGAAATGATTTTTCGGTCTTGAAACGCAAACTCTACTAAACTACCGCTGTAATATCACGAATTAAATTGACTAGCAATTTAACAGTTTGATGCTTTTTCGCATCTTAGAGTCTAAAAATAAAAGTACCCTGGCGGTGCTTCGAATACAGATTTATCAGATTTTCAAAACATCAATCTGTAACATGTGGAACAAACGAGTAAAAAAAAGGGAAAAGCAATCGTTTCACAGGATTCGCACCGCGCGGTGCGGCGTCACTGCACATTGGCTTAGACGTTTTATTTTTTTATTCGAAAACTACAGCGAATATCTCAAAATGTTATAAGACTTTTTTGTTCCCCTTGATCCCTTCCATGCCCCCAATTTGGTTCGTACATCATTTCTGAGACACCCTGTATGATTGGGCTCTTTGGTTAACTACACCATGTTGTCATGTCGAAATTCAGGTTTTAGTAAATATTAGGACCTGTATTCAGAACGCTCTCTTACAACGATATTAACGCGCTAACTTACTATACTTTACGTCACGCATATTATAAAATTTCAAAGATAAAAGCGCGTTCTGAATATGGGCCTAGGTGTATAACTAAGTTCCCATCGTTAATTATCAAAATTCTTTTATTAATACAAAAGAAACAATACAGTGGTTTTAATCAAAACATTTGCCGTTTGCATTTATCATCTTTTGCCATCTTTCAGGTAGCATACGAATACCACGGCGAAAGAATGTCTCATCTTTTGATGCGATGAAATCGTCGAATCATTTCTTGACTTCTGCTCTTGTAAGTGTGTTTTGGAGACGATGTGCTGCATCAATCAAAATAAGTGATAATCAGACGGCGCAATGTCTGAAGAGTATGCTGGGTGGGAAAGGATTTCCCATTGAAGATGATACAGTGTTTATTTGACTTTATGAACAACATGAGCCCTCGCATTGTTGTGGAGCAAAATGATCTCGTCGTTTCAAGGCAATTCGTTTCTCTTCAATTGCTTGAATTCAAACGTTCAAAAAATTGATTCAAAAATCGTTTGAGTCAAACAATTCAAAAGAAGCGACCGGCAGTTGTTTCAAAATGATGCAAAGTCAATTTGTTCCACGACAATGTAAGGCCTCATGTTGCTTATAAAGTCAAACAAGCGCTGTATGATCTTGAATGGGAAATCTTTCCCCACCCAACGTATTCTCCGGACATCGCGCCGTCTGATTATTTCTCATTCCGATCGATGCAGCACAGCGTCTCCAAAACGTATTATCAAAATGAAGCAGAAAAAATGGATTCTATATGTTATAGTTGTACATCCATTAACATTCGTGGGTCATCGAAGTAGCAGTTCCCGATTGCAGAGGTTCAGCACCGTTGAATGGGATACAAAATTGGATGGATTGCTTAGAAAAATAAGGAAATTAATTCCCAAATGAGGAGGAAAGAGTTTTCTTTCCATTATAATTTTGTGCGACGACATGAAAAAAATATTAGGGCTCTCCAAGATTCGAACCAAGGCCTGGTCTCCTCCATATTGGTAGACTTCCGTCCTTGCCACCGATCCCTGACTTTGATAGTTTTTCTGTTGTGCCTATTTCCTTTAAATTTCTTATACAGGGTGTTTCTTAAAAACCGCCCACTAAGCACATAGCGCTATTCCTGATAAAAAATTGAGTCGATAAGTATTAGGAAATTTTTTTCTACAGTGCTTAATGAAGCAGTTATTATCGAGTAAAGATAATCCAATCGACGCCGTGCTTTAAACGGACGTGCGATTATCTTTACTCGATAATAACTGCTTCATTAAGCACTGTAGAAAAAAATTTCCTAATACTTATCGACTCAATTTTTTATCAGGAATAGCGCTATGTGCTTAGTGGGCGGTTTTTAAGAAACACCCTGTATATATGTATATATAAATACACATAATGAGGAATTTATGTATAATTATATATGAATTAGACAGCATTATATAAAATTATATATAATTATGTAATGAATATACATAATTATATATTTTTTACATAATTTTATATACTGATATGAGTACGTATAAAAAATGTTTACTTTATATATGTTATACTATTCTATTTCGCGGTTTATACCACATCTTCTCTATTATATATAACAGACACTTGGTGTTCTAACTTTTACATAAAGAATTCTAGTCCAAACAATGCAACAATCCGTGCAACAATTATGCATCAATGTTCGTACATTTCAGTGCGCGAGCACGCACGTAAATAAAATGTCAAGCACGTTCTTACACGCTTGCACGTGCTTTCGCGCACACTTGCGAATAAGAGGTGCGTTTGCGTGTTCGCTTCTCTCTGGAGAAAGCGTCGAATGCTTATGGTGCGTCCTGCGTATATTCGTATATCAGGTATGCTGAATGCGAAGGAGAGCTGTGTTTACGGGAATTGTACCAAGAGCGCATACCGTGACATGCGTACACGTGCTGTCCCAAAGGCGTGGCAATCTTGCCCGCATCACTAATTTCACACAACTTTGCTTATATCCCTTCAGTTTCTTTCCTTTATTGTAATTCCATTTCACAAAAAATGTCACGCGGGACAATGCCTAAAAAACAAATTAATTTAATAATTAAAACGCTTAATGTTTTGTTTTATATTATATAGTACACCCAGTTAACAAAATTACCACAATATAAATTTATACCAAAATTTTGCAAAACTTCAAGCACGAGATACTATTAAAGTCGATCGGCTATGGGCACATTTTTATGACTATCAATAGAATCCTAGAGGTCCAGGAATAATTGAAGAACAATAACATTATCGATAATCGTTACAAAAATTTGCGATTTCTAACATAAATATTTAAATAATACATTATTAAATTCATGATTTTTCATTGTATAAATGCTGCATAAATAAATACACATACTTTTAATGCTACAATATCTGAAATTATTATTGCTGAAAAATTACAATTTTTTCTTTACAGTTATCATCTGTAATTAATAATTAAACTCGAATGATAACATTAAAATCACAGTTTTAAATATAAATCGAGTATTATTAAGTTTTAAACATATATGTATACATGTCTACGAAACTAATAAATCATGAAATTAGTATATACTAGGGTCACTACACCAGTCAATGAACAAATAAGAAATTCACAATGTAAACAGTGAATTATAGTGCGTGTATAAAAGAGAAAAGACAACAAATCACTCAAAGATAATAGCTGGTTGTTTAATCTTTAAAAATATCATAAGTTAGCTTCACACACACAAAAAATAAGACAAAAACGATAGTTTTAATTAAAAAAGTGAAAAAACACAATAAACATTAATGAATGACCGATAAGTTTCAATTAATGACCGATGCGTACTAGTAAATGACCAGTATACAAGTTTTCCTTTTAAAAGAAAATACGTAGATTTCAATAAATATATATTTGGATTCAATAAAAATGTCTATTGAATAACTGGATTCTCTATATAATTATATTTATATATTTTTATTTAAATATAATTATAGCAATAATAATAATACGTTTATTATTGATCAATCTTCAAAATATATATTTTTATAATTCTAGACTTGAATAAAAGCGTAATCATAAATTTTATAATAAATCATTTGCGTATATTTTCTCCTGTAACAGACACCCTAGCTTTTGATAATATTTCAATATTTCTGAAACTGATTTTAGGATATCTTTTCAAAAATAAATTCATTCATTTTCTACCAGGCCTATTATTTACAAATGGATCTTTTCGATTACTTTTTTCTAGAAAAAATTGCACTGCATCTTGCACATCACTTGTATACATTGGAAATCCCGACTTTGCTTTGTTAATTATCTAAGTTTTAATTCGTTCTTCTTCTTTTGAATAAAAAACAGACGAAAGTCCCATTTTTCTCTCAATAGATATAATACATTTTCATGTATCTTATTAAAAAGTGTACCTTTTGGTATTTTATACTGCTGTGATGCTTTATTTATACTCATTCCATCACACATACACTGTTAATAGCAACTTGTAACGTTTCTTTTGAATAAGAAAAGTAGTATTTTCTTTTTCCTTTATTTTTCTCAGAACTTGATATACTTAAAGATTGTTTGAAAATAAAAATAAATTCTAAAAGTATAAAAAGAAATGGAAATGAATTTATTATTTTGTCCTCATTCATTTATATATTAAAGCAATTTTTTAATTCGCCACTTTATATGTGATAAAAATAGCTTTATAACAATAATGATTAACATTTTTCAAAAGTACTAATATAAAATAAGAATTGTGAGAAGACTAATATTTATTTAGATACTCTCTAAATCTGAATCAATGGATAGTGATTACTCAGTGGCATACTTAACACTGGATAATCAGTGAAGTTCAACTAAAAAGACAGAAAATTTGAGCACCATAAACTTAAAATACTAATATATTTGCACGTTAATTTCAATCTTCCAATACCATATTTATTAAATTTATGCACTAAAACAGAGTTAATTAAATCACATAATAAAGGTTAGCAAGGTTAGAGATCATACATTTCATTCACTGATTACCAGTAGCATACTTGGCACTGATATTCATTGATATTCACAGTGATTATTCACTGATTCACAGATTTAGAGAATACATGAAAAATGTCAAAATACGAATATCTAACCTCCAATCTGTTGACGATTGTTGGCGATATTTATTAATTAATAACTTGTTAACTATTGCGAAAATTGCAAAATGATAGAGGACTTTTCGACTCACAATCAGTTTGGCCGCTCTACCAGCACATGAAATATTTGGCGGTCATTCTGGGGCATATGTTATATATTTACTTATCTACTTTACGATAAAGTCTTTACCTATTTACCTATCTACTTTATCTATCTGCATTATTTATCTATCTATCTATCTATATTATCTATCCTTTTATGTTGCACCTTTTCTGCACTTTCTACATCTTTTCTGTATCTCTTTCTGCACCTCTTCTGCACTTATTTTCTACACTTTTTCTACACCTCTTATGCCCTTTTCTACACCTTTTCCATATCTCTCCCGCATCTATCATGTATCTTTTCTGCATTTTTTTCCTCATTTCTCTCATATCCCTCTCGTACTAATTTCGCATTTCTTCTGCACCTCTTCGCACCATTTCCGCTACTCTTTTACACCTTTTCCACATCTTTTCCGCACCACTTCTATACCTCTTTCGCATTTCTTCTGCATCTCTTCGCACATCTTCCGCAACTCCTCTGCACCTCTTCTGCATCTTTTCCGTACAACTTCCGCACCACTTCGTCGGCACTTCCACATCTCTTCCGCACTTTCTCGCATCTTATCTGTCTGCGTACATTATTTATTTACATATTTACTTATTTACGTTATCTATTAACCTGTCGATGTCATCTATCCACTTGTCGATGTTATCTATCCATCATCCAATTGTTGTGTTATATATTTATCTATCTACGTTATTTATTTAGTTACTTATGGTATTTATTATCTACCTATGTCATCTATCTACTCATACTATGTTATCAATTCACTTTCCCACACTTTTGACACCTTTCCCGCACCCTTTCCACACTTTTTCATATTTTTTCTATGTGCACAACAAATATGAAAAAGTTGCATTAAACATGTCGTTATGTTCAAAATGTGCGGTAGCACTTCGCGTTAATTACCGCCCAAATAATCATTAAAAAGTGAGTGCCACAGTGAGACAAATATTGTACTTTACTTACTAGAAAGGCTATATATTATACTTTACTTACTAGAAAGATCATAACTTCTTTTATTGATTTATTTTTATTATTATCTTTAAGTGATTTATTACCTTAAAGTTATTTTTATTATTATCTTTATCGTTATTATTATAATATTATCTTTTAAATATGAAATGTATTATTACTAATAACAAAAACTTATTCAAAAATTCGTGAAATCCACCAAAAAAGTGTAAAAAGGTGTCAAAGTATAAAAAAAAGACGTCAAGTACATTTTGTAAAGAAAAAACCAAAGATAATATCCAAAGATATAATAATATAAAAAAAGAAGCGAAATCAAAATAATATTTTAAGTATCTTTATTAAAAAAGTCCCATAGAACACAGTTCTCTGAACGACATAAGTTATAAATATAATTTTAAAAAAGTTATAAATATAATATATGAAAGTTATAAATATAATTAAAAAACAACGATAATGTTGAAGAGATCCATTTACTTTAAACTCTTACTAACGTGCATCTTTGACGTATTTGAATATATATTATTGACATTTTAATCTTTGTTATCATTGTTTGTATATCTATATCACTTTTTATTTATTTATTTAAAACCTGCTAATTAACGGCCAAACAACAAAATGTTAAACATAAATTAAAACATTCAATTATACAGATTATCCGATAATACATCAGATAATCGGATGATATAAAGAACAACAAATATACTTGAAAAATTCTTGTTACAGGCTCAAATAAAATAATTACTTTAATTATAATTTTCGGTTAACAAGCCGAAAAAGGGACAATATGAGTGACAAGTAGTACGGTAGAAAACGTAGCGCGCTGCTGGTTTGCATAAATTTAGGAAATACAGGGTAGAAAATCGATATCTGCATAGAGATTATAGATGGTGGTTGGTAGGCGCCACGTAGCCGCAGCCTCCGTCGCGACGGCGTATGCGCTACATGTCTACGTCCTCCAACACCATTTTCGACCACCCCAAACCGACAGGCCGTCCCTCCCTCTCCCAACTCATTCTCATTGCCGAAAACTCGGTGTGCAACATTCACGTAGCGGATTTCTCGTGGATGTTGGTGCTTCTCCCCTTATCCTCTTCACACACATGCATGCACGCGCACGCGCACGCACACTCACTCACTCACTCACTCACTCACTCACTCACTCTTACTCTCACTCTAAATCCTTCCAATCGCTTCGCTCCTCTCGCATGAACTCTCTCGATTTACCACAACCCTTTCAATTCTCCGCCGAGTCACACACACACACACACACACATCGCGCGCGCGTGCGCGCGCGTGGGTGTGTGTATACTCTCCTCATATACGTACGCTCTTCTTTCCTCTTGTAAGCTCCGGAGAGCGGCGCACCGCACCACACCGTACTCTCTTCTACTCTAGTTTATCCTTGTCTATCCATCCATCGTTCACATTCTCTTTCTTTCACTCCGATTTCCTATCTCTTACTCATGCTATTTGCTTGTCTCAGTCCCTCACAGCGCCCTACACCCGAAGTGAAGTAGTCGATATCGTACTGCGGTCTGTCTCGAAATTAAGAGAAAACGACAAACGCGTCGCGCATGGTCCGACTCGTATATCTCTCGTTATTATCCATCCATGTTCCTTTTATTCCCGGATTTCTTTCTCCAACTTATATTAATGTGCCGCATTATTACGTTTACAAAATGTATATACATATTATGCGATTGAAAAGTCTCAATGAAACCAAGTAATGACGTGTATACGAAGATATAATATATCTTGCTTTTAGCAAAACAATCAAATTAAGTCAATAGCTACACAAAATTATTATATCTTTAGATCACTTACTTTTTCGCTTTACTTTTCGATAATTAGTCAACTTTAAGAGAAATTGTTTTGTAACGTTTGTAATCCTATGTCGCTCGATTCAATCAAAATTCAAAAGGTATTTTTCTCCCTCGTTTCAGCTGAGTATTCTAATTAAATTTAGGAGCAAACGAACGCCCTTCTATCAAAATCAACTCACTGTTTTAGCCGTCGTACTATCTTGAAATAGTAACTCTCTACAATAAATATACTATTAATTTATCATCTTTAAAAGTATTATAGTTTTAAAAAGGAAGAAGAAAACAAAACTATATATTTTTTTATTTCTTGAAATGTAGTCACGTCATCCTATAAACCACATCGTGCCAGTATTTCTACAGAAGATATTTTAGCATTATGTTTTGCTTATTGGCCAATGATCTTTTTTACTTTCATTCATGTTTGTTCACAGACAGACTGTAATTGCATAGACAAATTTAAATGTAATTGAGATAAAATTTTATCTGATGGGCCACTCCAAAAGATATTCCGTCTCATGAATTTGTTGTCGAATGTAGATTTTTTCGCTTACAATTAGAATTTGCATGAGACTCATTCTTCATATGTATTCGGAAATGGGACGAATACGCTGAAAATAGAAAAAGAAGAAGCACTTATGCGCCACTAGTTAATGCCGACCACTCTTCCATTAAATACCGCAACATCGCGAAATTAAAATATTGATCGAATTCTGTCATGAACGAAGATGGGTGAAGAGAAGCAACGATAGCATTAGCAACAATATCACGTCCAGTGGTATCATCGAATGGGAACGATGGGTCATTAGAGAAGAAAATTAATCGAAAGATTCACTATTTATTAAAGATATATCATATCAAAAATAAATAAATTTCATAGATTGTTTTATTATTACGTCTGAATATCTATGTAAAATTTGAACACAATTCTGTCATGAGTTTAAAGTTATTTAATTTTTTTGGTTTTTTTCCTCTTAAAATCGTGTTTTGCAGTACTTATTTGCAAATTTATTAAGGAAATAACATTGCGAATCAAATTTTTTATATGTGCTAATAAAACTATAATAAATATTTATGTTAAAGTTCATTTGAATCGATTTACGTGTTTAAAAGTTATTTACTTAAAACTGCAGCAAAATATAATTATTGCACTGCGTAATTTATAAACCATTTATAAGCCAAATTATTTATTTTGTTTTTTGCAATTGATGTCAGGATGTATTTATAACTAAAGTTTTTTCACTGATATTGACCTTTTTGACTAATTTTTTGGCACTAACTGATATTATACAGCTTTAAGGTTTATAATCGTTTAATGATGAGTGCGCGCGCGCGCGCACGCACGCACATACGATCTTTGCCACGAATTAAATATTAAGCGAGAACCGATTTATTCACCTTACAGTTTGATTTCTATATACATATACTAATATAAAGAAAGTCAAAGAGGAATGCCTATTAACTAATTTCAAATAATCTCTCACCTGGAGTTCCTCCTTACACTGACGTTCTTCTTCTAAACTCATTCGCTTTTCGTGTTTCTTGTAGTATCGCCTTTTGGCAGCTTGTAAGTTGAACCATGTATACGAGAAGGACTTCACGAATGGTAGGAGAGCTTCGATAAATGGATGGAATTCATCCTGCAAGCATATAATATTTATTCTTTTCATAGGATTGTGCATATTCATGTCGTTTATTAAACTTTTGCACCTCACAGTTTGAAATTCGCTTTCAAGCACACATGCAACATTCGACTGTCGATATAAAAACACCGAGTGTTGTAAATAGGGGATATTGATGGAAAAATTGACACAAGAGCAAATGACACAAATGACATCCCAAACTATTAATTCAATTGAGATTAATTTAATACATTGAAATATGTTTGTCAACAGAACAGACAATTTATGTTATTTATCCCGTTATATAATAAAGACAATATGAGATCTATCATCGTTTCTCTTGATGAATATAATCTCTCTCTATAATTCTTTAAAATTTTTAGTTGGCTAAAGTTGATAGAAAAATAAATTATTAAAAGAAATCACTTACTTGTGATTTAAAAAATGTATATCATTTAGTTGGTACGTTTTAAAGAATAATATGCTTCACTTAACATTATTAAAAAAAAAAGTTTAATCAGTAGCAAAGCAAAAATAAATAGCGGAAAAAAATTCAAGTGATAGATAGCAATAACGAAGTTATACGAATTAATAAATATTCAAAAAACTGATTTATATAAACTGAGACTCGTATAGTACAATGATTGAATAAGTTATGAAAATTTACATATAATACTTTTGAGGCTTCTACGGATACTTTCTATATAGAAGCAATGTGTTTCGCGAGTTATCTATGTATTCATATTTATTCTTGGAATGCCAAGTTTCATGAACGTGTTCACTTGAAGTTCACTTCATCAATGCGAGGAACAGTCTGAAACTTATGTATACTTTATAATACGAGACTCCTTTGTAAGAAGGAATTCTTTTTTATCCCTCTTTTATCTTTTTTCTTCATTTGTTTCGTTTAATCATTCGTTTACAAACTTCTTATTTTATTTATAATATTTTCTTATTCGCTTATACTTAATTTATGGTTTCTTTTATTCACGTGTGTATGTTAAATAAAATTTATTACAAATCACTTAATATCAGATATATTAAAGTCTTTGACATTTGATGATGGATACTTAAGGAAATTCTCCAGCTTAAAAAAATGGAGGAAGGTCATGTGATTTTTTTCATCTTAACATGAAAGCACAAAGGATGCAAAATGCCACTGCCATCTTCTAAAAATAAATAATGAATAAAATTTAAGCTATAAAACTATAATATATGTTATTAAAAAAAACATTTTCTAATTTTTTAATTCTCTACAATTTAATTCTTTATAATAAAAATGAAAATGTATATGAAAAATATTAAAGAAAGTTTATTTAGTATTGTTAATAATAGTATTGTTCATAGTAATTATTTAAATTTAATTTAAATATAGATAATGGTAGTGGAAACCACGTTGTCATAATTCCACTAGTGCGACGTCATATTTAAAAAGAATTGATGAACATTTCCCATACAGCACAGAATTTGCAGCAATATCCCTGCAAAATCACTGCGATATTGCTGCAACATGCAATGTTGCAGCAGTGTTGCTGCAATTTTTGTGCAATTTTATGCTGTAGGGGTTCATACTCTTACACGAAAATGATATGGTGAAACTTTATTTTTTTAATTTCAAGATGTTCTCTAAATTTTTTTCTTTTATATTTGTGTGACTTCAAAATTCTTATATTTTGCTTACAATTAAATTACTTTAAAATCCTTCTTCTCATAAGAATTTAAAAATCTATTTTAGAAAATTACAATATTTATAGAAAGCTACGCGGTTAATAAATCTGAAAAAATTTAGGAATCTTACACATTGATTATAAACTTATTCTTATATAGTATTTGTTTAAATTATGTTAACATATGTTGATTAAATTCTTATACGTATTAAAAGACTGGAGAATCTCCTTAATAATAATAATTTAATTCAATATTTCTCTCTCTCTCTAATTTATAATAAAGATTAGAATCTTCTCATTATTGTATATCTTGAATACTACAAACATACTGCTAAAAACACAAACCATCGAGTATTCACAACTGTAGCCGCTGTAACACTACCGTCTGTCCGTCCCTCCTGTCAGCGTCCAGTTATCAGAAACAAGGATCCTCGAGGTAACGATTGCGAAAATCCCAATACTCCTCCACGGCACAGTTGCGAATTGCTCGCAGCTGTCATTAGTACCGATCTATTTTCGAGAAGAAGCGATCGAATTTCCTTATAACTTTAAATCTTCCACGCAATCAGCCGAACACACAAGAATCAACAATCGAAAATCCTTGGAATTCTAAAACTTCTTCGATTCGCGCTCACGCACTCTTCTTCCTCCTCATGTATTTTCCAATTATTTGATAAATATATTTATCTGCACTTTTGACCAAAAGTCTTACACCGTCGAGGAGCCATCTTTGTAAACGCCGTTGCGCGTTCATATATTCTACATTTTCTGTATAATTCGTACAATAATACCGCGCATAACTTTTACTGACCCCATATTTTACTGTTACTGCACATGTAGAGTCATTTTGATATTTGTTAAGCGATCGTCTTCTTGAAGCGACATTTCTAACATTAAAAGCGGGGCAATGTTCCTTTCTCAAACAAAATCCCAAATTGTCATTAATAGAACTCACTTACATTTTCGTTTGAAAGAGCTTTTTTAAACTCACCGTAGTTTAAATTTTAAGACGTCGAAAGCTCCAACAATCTCGTCCGATTCTTAAGATATTTGTGCATGACAAAGCAATGAAAAGGGGGAAAGAAATCGAAGGAGAAGAGTATATCAATAATTCGCGCTCTTTTTCGAAGTCTCATCAGATAACGGATAAACGCTTGTCAAACATGTTCCGTTATCAGACAAGAGGATGAATAAGTAAACAAAGAAAGAACATACGAATGAAATAATGAAAAACAAACTCAACTCTGGGAGATGAGACCGTCGCTCACGGACGGTTTACAAACGTACGATGGACGCATATTTATATGCACATTCATTTGTCTATGTAATGTTATTATTTATTTTCGAAAATTGATGAAAATCAGAAACATAAAACAATCTCATTATTACTGTTGGAATTAAAAGAACGTTAAGGAAGAACACGCGACAAATTTTAGAATATATTTAAGGAAATTACAAGCGAAAAAGCTAAAGGAAACAATTCCAACGCGTCCTCTTATCTTCTTTTTTTCTTTTTTTTCATTTCATCTATCTCTTTTTCATTACTCTAAGTTACTCCTTAAGCGAGAAAATTCATGCCAAAAATCGACGAACAGCCAAGCGGAAAGAAGCGCAAAGTGAATCACTCCCGGAAAACGATGGTCACACGGAAAACGTACCATTGTCAGGTACGAACGATTTGCGAACTCAAATTAGAGTCCTTCACCTTCTCCTCCTTCTCTTCCGCCACCACCGTTTTCTCCTCCTCCTTCTTCTCCTTCTTCTCTTCTGTCTTTACTCGCGCAATATTGCGTGGCGCAAACTTGTTCAAAAAAATTCACGAATCACAATTGACATTCCAATATATCGGGTTAACATAATTTTTCAGGTTGTAGAAATCATAGTAACAAAAAATTCAAATTCTCTGCCTAAACGTAATAAATAAACAGCAAATGATATATAATATAACGAGATCGCGAAAATCGTTTGCACAATGTCTCTATGGTAAATAACGCGTTGAGAATATCGATTCGATGGGAAAGCGTACGACAAAAATGAAAAGATCGGCATGAAAAATATAACAACGAACAATCGATGAAACCGAACGTACATACAATTAACACATTGATATGTCCACTCAGATTCAAATAGTAAGAATCCGTATCGGTCGAGCATCTGACGCTATATGAAGCGCATGGTATAGTTTTCTCATATTCTTTCGAGAAGTACGTTGCACTGCGCCATTTCGGCGTTAAAGTATCACGACGAAGCGTAACTGGATGAATAAGTTTTAAGATGCCTTAGTTTTGATACGACAACGTCTAGTTGGAGATAACGAAATGACTGCCGAAATAACTTCTTTTTTTAAGCTCGAATCAACACTTCGGCTAACATTGAAAATAAATTAATCGCAATTATGTGGGAGAAATTTCGAATTTCGTGAACTCGTACGCGACTCGTACTAAGTCTCGCCGTTGGCGGAACGGCGAATGCAACGTCGGTCGTCGCGACGACACTGAGACGCCGGTCGTCGAGACGCGGACGGTACCGCGCGCTCGGCAGCCAGGTACGGTATCCTAAACAGTTATTAATAGCCCCTGTCCTAGCTTACTAGATTTGCCCTCGAAATGATGCGACGCGATGCAACGTGACATCAAGCAATTCTGTATTCCTGTTGATAATCATCCCTCTTTTTCCCTTTTACTTTAAAATGTTTTATCAAACAATGAGATTCAGCTGATTCGTTAAATTTCAGAGAAATTTGTATTTCAATATATATATCCATGACTCCGACATGTTAAGTTTGAGATAAGGAAAACACCAAATCATATTAAATTGATAGTGTATGTATATGTATACACACGCATACAAAACGTACACGCGCACACGTGTGTGTGCATGTGTGCGTGTATACTTATATGTATGTATAAACGTATATAATGATATGTATGTATATAAACGTATAAAATTTATGTCGCTCAAATTAATCATGATACGCAGAGGTTGTAATTGGAGATAAACCGACAAGAACTTATACGTGTGTACACTGAAAAAAATGTTTGGTTAAAAATAAACAAACCAAAAAATTCTGATTAAATCAGATGATTCAATCAGAATTCTGATTATCTCATCTAGAATGTTAGTAGATCTAACCAGAAAATTTTCTTCGAGTTAATTTAGGATAATCGGAATTCTGATTGATATAATTAGAATCTTTTGGTTTGTCCATTTTTTATCAAACGTTTTTCTCAGTACAAATATAATGCAGGATAGGAGTAATCGGTCAAATAAATAAGGTGACGGAACACCAAAGCACACGCGTTCAAAGCATACTCGCATAATCATTTTACGATGATTTTCTTTGATGTAAGAAATTATAGATATTACCTAAAAACATTACCAGTGTTAACTAACAACGATCTTGCTATTGATATTTGAAAACTATTGATTAGTGAAGCAAATGCGGGAAACTTTAACAAACGCACATGCACGAAATAGCAAAATCGAATTATTTTTATACGATCAGTAAACATAAATGAAACATTTCGAAAATTTAAGCACCTGTCCGACGGAAGGAGCTTGTAGGTAAGTCGAAATATCCGGTTCCACCATGCAGCTTCTCAGAGTGTCCGGGATGAACATGAGTAGACTGAACGTTGTTTGAACTCTTCAGGCTGGAATTAATTCAACTTTGCCGCCGATGTTTGACTCCGCGTTTTAACACCCAAATTCAATGATGGTTACCATAAAGAAAAGAAACTTACAATTAGTTTGTAAGTAAACTTACAATTAGTTTGTTAGTGCACTAATTGTCCAAACTAAGTCTGGAATGAAGCACAAAATTTGAATTTTTCTGTTTTCGATGATCCGTTATCGTCCGAATGACAGGTATCGCGCTTTTCTCAATGTATAGTTGTACGATTGCTGTCGCGAGTTGTCAAAGGTGAAGCACGTGGATCGAAAAAACTTTCTTCTCTCACGAGATATCGAGGAAGTTCCGGATGATACAGTGATGGTGGTGCAGTCGTACTCAGTTCTCAAGCTCTGCAAGAATCCGCTGTCTTTGACGATTCGGTCACTATCTCCCGCGCTCTCGAGAAATATTTCCGCAGGACTGTCGTTCTCGGCACAGACGGGTTTGCCGTTAGCGATGGTATTACGGATGCTGTTGACACTACTAAACTGTCGTTTGTCGGGTGGTGACGAGACGCCGCACCCAAGTACACGCATCCTACCTAACCACAGCAGCCACAAATTACAAACTTTTCAATTTCGGGCTTAGCTTCTCTCTCTCTCTTTCTCTCTCACACACACACACACACACACACACACACATACACACACACACACACACACACATACACACACACACACACACACACACATCTTACCAACTATCACCTCTTCTTTTTTCAATGCCTTTCTTCTTTCTGAAAATACCTAGCAAGGATGTTCTTTAAATTCCTCTCTTTTTGGATTTTTCTCTCTCTCTCTCTCTCTCTCTCGATTTTTTATTATTTTCTCTTTTCTGTCTCTCTTTATTTCTCTTTATCTTTAATGATTTGCACTTCTCGTTTTCTCTTTCCACTTCTTTTTCTTTACTGTGTAATTTTAATATTGTCTCTGCAATCAAGTTGACGAATACGATGACGATGCAACGAAAATAATGATGAAAAGTTCTTAATGCTTCGATTCGTTTTAGCTCCCCTATGTCCAAAGACGCCGAGCTTCAGACTACGTCGACCCGAAACCGTGAACACTGCATCGACGACGGCGTCGGCGTCGGCGTCGGCGTCGGCATTGGCGTTGGCGTCGACATTGGCGTTGGTATTGGAAACGTCGGCAGTGTCGGTGGCGTCGGCGTAAAAAGCCAGCAGCATCGGCTCGATGTCAGAGTACAGTTCGCTACGAGATGTAGATAATTCAAAAGAAGTAAAAATATATTAATCAAATGAAATAAAAATGAATAAATAGTTAATAGTATGAGAATGTATAGAGAGAGTGTATGGAAATGTAATAGGAAAATGAGTAATAAAAATCAACTTTGAAGTTTACATTTGAGTCAGGAATATCAATGTTATTAAACAGAAATATTTAACTTCGCGCGATGCAAAAAAAGTATTCTTCAAAAAAATAGAGAGAAATCTAGAGATATAGCGCGATTTCAATAAAAAAAGAACAAAGTAAGAAATGTTAACAACTAAATAAAAAAAAAACATTTTGAAGTACTAATTTTATATGCATTTTATCAATGTTCCTATATAATATTTTGTAAATGTCACAAAATATTATCTAACAATAATATAATGTTTCCTAACATTTAAATAATGTAAAAATGTTTTAATATTTTTCCAAACATTTTATAAATACAGCACAAAACGAAAAAGTAATTAAATGTTGAAATGTGAAGAATATTTTTTTGAACATTAAATGTTCATTTTTCCATATTGATTGTTGATGTTGCTGTCACGTTACAACAACATTAAACAAATTAACATTAAAGTTACTCTGGAACAATACCGCTATTAGATGAACGCGGCAAAGTAATATTTCTTAAAAATAAAAATTATATAGAATGGAATAAAAGACGCAATATTATAAGGTTTTTTAACTGTATTATATAAAATAAAAGTATTTTTAAGAGGAGCTTAAAGCTTCAAGATGAATTAAATGAAATATACTTTGAACATACTACCGTTTAATTTTGAACAAAAAAATAATTCGGGAATCTCTCTAATATAATATTCTTGGAAGTTTATATGATATTGAATAAATGTTTAATCAATATTTTTAAATATTGTATTGCAACATCTGCAAGAGATTATTTCAACGGACCGTTTCTGCAATGTTTTTTCGACGTTAAATCTATATGTATGTCGCAATGTATAATTCAACGTTTCAAGATATTGATTCAATATTAACACAACATTTGTAACATTATTAACATATTTCTTACATTATATCAATATTATATCGAAATCTTCAAATCAATGTCAAAATCTGTTCATAAAGTTGCCTCTACATAATTCACAAATCGCAAAACATATAGTTTGCAAATACAAACGCAGAATGAAAATTTGCATTTGTTTTTTCATTGCGTGCGATTAGTTTTCATCTGCGTATATCTTGCATGCGGTGATCATCATAAGTAGTGCCAAAACACACGTGTCTCCAGATTCTGCGTCAGTATTTGCGAACTACATTTTGCGATTTAAAAATTATACAGAGGCACCTTAATGATCCCGACTAGAAATTGGCCCGACATATCAAAGCATGCCTTAAGATTAACCCGGGTAATCTTAAGGCATGCCTTGTTAAGGCCATCCCGATTAGGTCCTTATCATTACAAAGTCGGGCCTAACCATAGTACAGCTGAAAGTAAAGAATTTAATCAAATCCTGATGAGGACTTGATATACATGCCTTATCGGAAAATAGTAATTACCAACGCAAATTTTCATAGGGTTATATAAGTAGGCCCTGATCAGGACATGTAGTGCTGCCCCGACTAGAAATTGGCTCGATATACAGGGTGTTTCCAAATTAAATGGCAAAACTTCGGGAGCGTGTAGAGGAGTAAAAAACTAAAAAAAAAAGTCCTATAGACATATGCTCGTTTTTGCTCCGTTTCAGAGAAATCGAAAAAAAATGTTTACATTTCTTGCCATATCTAGCACCGACATATTTGATTACATTTTCCACTTTCTGTTATGATATATATCATAATGACCTGATCGGGTATCTTAAGGCGTGCCTTGTTAAGGCCATCCCGATTAGGTCCTCATCATTACAAAGTCGGGCTAATCACAGTACAGCTGAAAGTAAATAATTTAATCAGGACTGTTTGATGAGGACTTGATATACCATGGTACATGCTTTATTGGCAATATATAATATTTAAAAAATATATATTTAAATATATAAATAAAATAAAAAATAAATTTAAAAAATAAAAAATAATTAATAAAAAGAAATTAAATAAATAGTTGTTTTCTTAAAAATTCGTTGGAGCAAGATTGCAAATGAAGTAAAGAACAAGTAATTTAGACGATATCAGATAACGTAATAACATATTTGTGTATATTATCGTATATAATAATCTAATTTCACAAATTCTTAAGTTTACATACGGTGAATTAACCATTGAACAAATCAAAAGAATAGACATGGTATTGTTCGGGGATGTATCGCCTTGGTTCATATTTAGAGGAATGATTGGATTTTTTGAGGATCAAACTTGTAATATATATATAAATTCCGCCAAATATAAATTCCGTTTTATGGCAGGTGTAATTAAGGATACCCTTGACGATTCAGTCACGCATATCTTCGTAGAAGATGGTAAGACAAGTGCTATAATAAAAAAACCTGAAAGCACGTAAGCAAACATCTAATGTAAAAATTGTTAGATATGATTGGATCGAAGAATGTTTCGAAAAAAAAAACCAATTGTGTAACATCACTGATTACCTCATTGATTAATAAAAATGTGTATTGCTAAAATATGGCTTTATTTCCCCTTCTTATTTGTGTCTAAAATTATTAAGATTCTAAAAAAAAAACATTAACATCTTTAAGTAATCTCTTGCTCTTAATTCCTCTAGGCTGATCGTCCGAGCATACAAACTCAACCGTTCTCACTTTGGAAATTATTCTACTTTCAGCTTATCCGAAGGAATAATATTCGCAATTGTATATAAATGAAGCAGGGAACATATCTGCTACAATTTTCAATGAGTTTATCAAATATCTAGATAAATCAATGTTACATACAATGTTTAATACACTCGTCAACAAAATTATCGCAACATAAATTTATACTAAAATTTTGTATAACTTCAAGTAAATATAACCTCGTAAAAAATCGTATTTAAAAGTTTTTCCCGAGGAGGTAACCACTCAAAAAGTATAATAGCTGTACACCTGTACTTTGGACTTCAAGACTTCACTGGACTTCACTGGAATTCATCGGACTTCATCAGAATTCATGAATTCATCGAACTTCTTTTGATTTCATCGGACTTCACCGGAATTCATCGGACTTCATTGGAATTCATGAATTCATTGGACTTTGCTGGACTTCATCGGACTTCAGCAAAATTCACCGGACTTCTGACAGATTGTTCATCGGAATTCAAGAGAAGTTACCCCCGCGGTTTTTTCTTATTCTCAAGGGTTAAAATTTGTACTTCAAGAAGTTTTCGATTAAATTCATTTTGACTTCCACTCACTATCTTTACTAAAGTAAAGATGTATTACATCTCCAAAAAATTGTATAGTTTGACGCACTCTATGGGGTACAATAAATTTTTTTCGCAAATGTCATGATACTCATCGTAAAGGGATTTTTTCTAGCAAATTGAAAAAATAAAGCTTTGTACGATTTTTTTATTGCGACGTATCAATTAAATTCCTCGAAGTCTGCTCGATCTGTAATAACCGAACATAGATTGCAGCAGAACCACGACTTCGATTGGAACAATATTCAAATTCCAGATGAGGAACCATGTTATAATAAACGCTTGATTTCAGAGATATTGAATATTAAAAAGCAAAAAAATAGTCTTAATCTCCAAACCGACACAGAGGGCCTTCACAAGTCATGCACCTATTTTAAACAAAATATGACTTTGCAGTACCACAATGATCTTTCTCTCAGTCAGTGTTAGTGATCTTCTCTCTGTCATGCTATTTATACATTTTTAATTTTAATTATCGACTAACAAGGGAAGTTTCACAACTGTCCGGAACCAATTTGATTCTCCATGAAATATGTTGTTAAACACGAAAATCTAAGAGAGAGACACGTATTTTTTTATACGTGCGCTAACTCATATTTAAGGGGTGAAACACCCCTTTGAAAAAAAATGGTATTTCTATTTCGAGCCGAATATCGTCGGAAGTATAAAAGATGGAAAAAAAATTTTTAAACAAAAGTTGTACTGTTTCAAGAGTACTTCAATGTTGCGAAGAAAAAAAATATTTTTAATTTTTTTTAACAATTGTTAATAAAAAAATTAAAAAAATTTTTTTTACATTAAGAGTCCTTTATGCTTGTTTAATTTTATTTTCTATAATTAGACTGTTCATTTTGATTATTTTGCATATGATAGAAAAAAAAACAAAAGTGATGCCGATATACCTAAGCTCACTAAAAAGTACAGAGTTATCTAAAAGGTGACCAAATTGTTTTCATAAGATACATGTTTAATTGGTTTTAATCGAAAACACGTTTTAATGGGATTCTATCGGTTTTAATTTGGAATTTATTTTTATCGTCTCAATGAGATTTAATCATTTCTTTTATACGCGTTTAAAACTCATTGAACGTATATGCTACGAAAACCAATAGTATCCTATTGAATTCGATCGAAGCAATTTTCCGATTAAAACCCATTGAACGTGTATGTTACGAAAACCGATAGTATCCTATTGAATTCGATCGAAGCAATTTTGCGATTAAAACTCATTGAACGTGTATGCTACGAAAAGTATCTTATATACTGTGTGTTTCATTTTAATTGCCCCAGGCAAATATTTCGAAAAATACGGAAGATATGAAAAAATGTTTCAGACAAAAATTGTATTTTTGAGGGCGACATAAGATGGTGTCATTAATTTGACCTTGAATAATTGTTTGAAGGTCATATAAAGGTCACTTTTAATTTCTTAAATGGAACCCCCTATTTTTCATTATATTTTCTTATAGCTTATCTCAAGAGCTTTCCAAAACACTGCAATAAAGTTATTTTTCATTGAGTACTTTTCGAGTTATAAAGGCTCGAAGGTTACAGTACCACCAGTATTAGTATTACGCAAGGTGCCCGACCGACGGCTAAAACCTCTTGAATGTTGTTTAGAATTATGTCCTCGATAATATTTGTCAAGATCAAGGCCATTGGAGATTATTCCTCTTATTTTCATTTTTACGAAAAAATGAATTTTTAGTACAGAGTTCAAGATACAGAAAGTGAATAATACAATATAATGAAACGCAGCTCTAATAGCATTTGCATTAAGAGGTTATGTCCCGATATTCATTGTCAATAGACAGGGCTGGGCATGTATTTGAAATACTTTTATTTGAAAAACAGTATTGGTAAGACAAATATAGTTTGTATTTTGTGTTTGTTTGGAGTACATGAAAATATCTTGTATTTTGTATTTCATGGAAGCATATAAAAGTATTTTGTATTTTGTGTTTCAATATTAATAACAAAAGATTGAAAGTATTTTGTATTTTGTATTTCAAATACTAACATTGACACAATCAATCTTATTTCCAATTACATAAAGTACAAAATTTTTCAACCTTTTGATTTTAAATACAAAAATACGTAATACTTTTATGTGATTCGTTGAAATAAAAAATACAAAATACGCTTATATTGCAAATAGTGTGTTTTAAATAAAAGTATTTCAAATACATACCAGCCCTGTCAATAGATATCGAAAACCTGTAATTGCGTCACGTACAGTCGATTACTAAAAAGTTGCAACACTTTTTTTTCGGTGGGTTTCGGAATGCAGCTTGCTCACCGAGCGATTGGTTCTTATTCATGGACCCACAAATAAGAACCAACCGCTTGGTGAATAGGCTATATGAAGCAAACAAAATGACAAATGCGATTGGTCAATTCCGATGGACTAACCGACCAGTTAAGTTAACTGAGCTTGGTGACAGTGGCTCTCAATGTATATCGGGACACGGCCAGGAACGAGTTTGAAATTCTCTATAATTCTCCAAATATTTTTCAAAAATCACCAGAGTTTCGACATGTCGCAAACTTGTAATAAAAGTCTTTGTAGGCTATAAAAAAATCTCCAAATCTAGCGACAAAGTCGCTAAATTGGCAACACTGCTTTGGCCTCACCTTGCAAAACTTCTAGAAATGATGTAATACTACTTCCGTTGCGCAAGAAAAGTTGGATTGAGTTCAACTTTTGTCGCGTGGTGGAAATTATATATCTCTTATGGTTCCTGCACATTGGACGCGGAAACGCTTGCCGCACGCAAAATGTGACGCGGTAGTCAATAAGTTCACAGCTCCTAACATGTTCATTGGTTATCGCGTCGCATTTTGCCGCGCAGTATTCAGTACTACGACCGCTCACTGAGCGCTCAGTAGTGCAGCGTAGTACTGAATGCACCAAATTATTGTTAAGGAGCTTACAGACCAGAGCGGCGCAGCGGTGAGCGACGAGCGGTAGCCCAATGAGAGCCACGCTTTTGCGTGACATCATTAGTGAAGCATGACTTTTATTGGGCTACCGCTCGCCGCTCACCGCTACACCGCTCTGGTCTGTAGGCTCCTTTAGTGCGACAACTTCCGCCACGCGTTCTGTGTGCAGGAGCCAGAAAACACACTTTAGCGGAATTGATGGAATGAAACCATGAGCAATCATGAACGTTCCGCAGTTCCGCATATCCACAGTTCCGCATCCCATGGAAGCGCATTCTGAGACTTTAGTATGGACACGAATCACATCTACTTTCGACAATACGATTTTATCGATAGTGTCAGAAAATGTATGTCGTCACGTAGTTCCCAAACTGAAAATGGATGTACTGGCGGTAGTGTATAGGCCGGCATGGCGGGCCTCTCTCAGGTTTCTCTCTGGTACAGCTACAAACCATATAGACTGGTATAGACTATAAATGCGTGGTATGTACGTGTATACATATGTCTAGATGAATTAGATAAACTGTTAAATGATAATTAATATGTGGAAGAAATGTATATTTTAAATTATGATTTCAATGGAGATTAGGAATGCACTTGCATTATCCGCATCAATTTGTACTGTTTTACAGTTTCTAGCTGGCATGTAAGTAATTAAAACATGACGTCGACATAGCTTACTAAAACCTCGATAGATACTAAACATTGAGTTTTTATTTATTTAAAAATTTATTACCGTAATTTATATTTTTTGTTTAAAAATGCGTTTAACTTTGTATTATTTATCAATCTACCATTAATATTTTGTATTTGTATGTTTTGAATTACGAACTATTCATACATATTTTTTATTTCATATAATTATTTTATTTACCGAATTAAATATTATTTTATTTAGTTTTTATTTAATATAATTGTCGTAGTCGCATATTTTGTTGGATTCTTAATCCATAATGATATTCTGGTTCTTTTCTGGACATGATGGGTCATTCATGTCTCAAAACACAAAACATTTAAAACACAAGTGAGTTAAGGAAAAAAATAATAGGCTTGTTCTTTTTGGCTGAACTTTTTGCACCAGTTTCTTCCTTTTCTCTCCAGGAGGAAAGAGCATGAAATGACGTCAGCAATGCCTTATATCTCCTAAACATCAAACTTTTTTAAAGAAAAATGTAAAGATCATTATTTTTAGCCAAATGCTCTTAAAGAAACACACAGGACACAAATGACCCAATTATATGTATTAATACTAATACTTTTATTAGATCTTACAAGATATTTTATTTCATTACCATATAATTAACCCTTACCATATAAGGCCGGGTCATTAGTGACCGAGCGATTCCTGTTCGTGCAAGTTTTTTTTGAGTTTTTCTGTAATTATAAATTATACTACATTTTATTATTTTCCAAAATGAAGTTTCAATAGCATTGTTCATTTTGTCTCTCGGGAGCTGCTCGGGGTCGCTCCAAACGAACCCAGTGTACTTGAAATGTAAGATTTACACTATGTATGACATCCATCATACGACATCTGATATTCATTTGAATGATGAATATTGGAATACTATTGTTTATTCTAGAAAGTTGAAAGTTATGTTGATGAATTTTTAGAGACTTTTTAAATCATTCTGAATAGATGAAAAAAAACGGACGGATTCTAGTGACCCATGTTTGGATGAATGAGACACCAAATTATACCTTGTATTGTAAGGATTAAACTGTTGGATTTGAATGGTAGACAAATCAAATAAAATAAATAAATTTTACAGATTGGTGTGTAAAAAATATATTAGAAATGGTTCAACTGGAGATAGTTCGGGATTGGCCTTTGTGACATGTTTTATGTCGTATGTATCATATAATTAAGCAATATTTGCCAATATATATTTGTCAGTATAAATAGTTAATTTAGAATTATATTTTTATCATTACAGTTGTAGTTTGTGGCTAAGATATGGAATACTTACTGGAGATTCGTTTATTATATTTGTAAATATATTTGGAACAATATTACAAATATGTTATATATCAATTTATATCTTGTACAACGTCAAAAGATCGACTACTATTAAACAGTTTACAATAGCGATTTGTTTGATTTCGCTTGTATATATGTACAGTATTTTTCAAAAAAACAGAGTTTTGGCTGAGAAACATGTAGGATTTCTTAGTTGCAGCTTAACTATATTATTCTTTGCATCACCATTAATATCACTTGTAAGTATGAAATAATATTTTTTTATTTGTATTCACAAAATAATAAATCTCATTTAGTAAAATATTATTGATGGAAAATATGTATATTTTTTTAAATATGATGCTAAGGAGTAAGGTTAATAAAGCCGTTTTTGTGAACTCTTGTGAACTTTTGTGAACAATATTCATAGTCAGATCTCTCTCTCTCTTATATTCAAGACCATCTTAAGTACGGTCTTAAGAAGTCATGAACCAATCAGAGAGTCGTATTAGCGTCTTAAGACATTACTTAAGTCTTGAAATAAGAACGAATTATGATACTGCCCTGTGATATCTAAGCCCTTTTCATGACTAATAAGTGAATTAATAAAATATTTTCGTTCATTATACTGCTCTGCTATCATATTAACGTCATTTTAGACTATTGTCCTCCAAGATGAATACAGCTCATTGTGAAAAAATGAATTATTACACTTAACATATGGGTACTCATATGTAATGATGCGATTTTCAGTTGCAAAAAAAAACTTGAAAAAAAAAACAAAAACCAAAAATAATCAATGAAAAAATAAACAAATCTACAATAAAATCGAAAATATTTTATTAATTCGTTTATTAGTTATAAAAAGGACTTACATATCATATAGTGCTATATCTAGACTAATAATTATTTAAGACTTCATGGATCGAGTTTTTTCTCATAATAATTATAATAATTATAATAAATATGTTTCACATTCCTAGTGATCATACAATACAAAAAAATTATCTAGTGGAAATCTGTAGAGAGCACAAAAACCTTATTCACTCTCCTCCTTTACAATATAACTGTTTATGTATTATATTCACAATGTAACTGTATATAATAATAAATAACTACAAATTTGTTATAGGCACATGTGATTAGAATGAAAAACACAGACAGTTTACCGTTTCCAGTAATAATGTCCTCTATGGTAGTATCTTGCCAATGGTTTGCATACGGATGTCTGCTCAGTGACCAATTTATACAAATACCAAATTTTATGGGTTGTATTTTGTCAGCTTTTCAACTTTCCTTGTTTTTGATTTACCCAAGTAAACGAACAGATCAAGCTTACTTTATATGAGAACATTAATTGTATCTTTTGTTCTGTGGATTAATTAGATTGATTAATGATGTATAAGAAATACTACATATATTATAAGTCAATTTTTTTAGTGGTATACATTTATTTTATCCTAAGTTTGTATATAGGATGTTCAGCAACAGATGAAAGAAGATTTAAGGAATAGTTCTAAATGATAAAATAAGACAGAAATTAAAAATAAGAATGAAAAAATTACGATTAAAGCTTGTATTTTAGATTATAGATTTTTAAAATTCATGTAAAAAGTGAATACTTAAAAGTACATGAATATTTAGACCCGGTCGCACCAATTACTTTGACTTTAAGCAAGGCTTAAAACTCTATCTCTCCCACTCTCTCGGTTTTAAAGAGAGAAAGTGAGAGTTTTAAGTCTCCTTTAAAGTAACGTTGGTGCAATTGAGTCTTCGATATTTATAATTAAACGAAGCATCTATCATCGCAATTTTATTTTTCTTGTTTTTATCTTGAATCACTATATTTTCTATTGAATTACTGTATATATTTTATCTAGAATCATTCCTTAAATTTTTTTTCCCCATCTGTTGTCGAATTCTCTGTAAAGAACCCCACACAAAATCACGGCAAACCGACCATTTAATCAAATTTAAGTCTTAGGCATCGTTTACAATATGCGAAGTAAATTTAGTTTGAGAAGTAAGAGTAAGAAACTGACCAATCACAGTCGAATGTGAGAAGAATAATCGACTGTGATTGATCAATTTCTTACTCTTCTTAAACCAAGCTTACTTCGCATATTGTAGACGACGCCTAAGACTTAAAACACCTATTGTAGATCCGGAGTAACAGTAACCATAAGACGTATCGTAAGAATCAGCCAATCACAGTCGAGAATTCTTTTGAACTTTTAATTTTGATTAGCTGATTCTTAAGATACGTCTTAGGCCGGAATCAGACTACGCATTGAAGATTGAGGTTGAAGATTGGAGATTGAAATTTGACCAATAAGGACAAAAAAATTTTAGCCCCTTTCGTTTCGATTGGTCAAATTTAAATTTTTCAATCTTCAATCTCAATCTTCAATGCGTAGTCTGATTCCGGCCTTAGGGTGTTGTTCCACGGAAAACGGAATCGAAAAGGTGAAATGATAGGGGCAACCAATCAGCATCGTTCCGTTCCGATTCTAAGCTTGGCTTCCCATGGGGCATATTTTTCGGAAACAGAAATTTTTTGTACTGTCAATCACCAGTGATCACTAGCGATTAAGAATTATATAGGGTCTCTAGTTTCATGCGCTTGGAACGCACTCTAGGAAGTTCTGTATCAAGTGCACGACGATGTATACTAGGCTTATGTATCAGGGCCTTTTTAAATCATGGTATTGGCAACACTGCAATCTTTGTAATCCTAATTCGTAACATTCGTACATATTCAGTTTCACGCAGTTTCACGCAGTTTCTGTTTTAAATACGTTTTATATGCGTTTGTGTCAAATTGGCGGATAATTGTGAAAAATATCTTCGTGCTTCAAGCACGAATTTACGTGAACTTTATCTACGCAAGTAGTCAAAGTTTCAGGTATGTGTAATCGAGCAATTAACCGTTTCAATCGGATAGTACGCAAAAATATTTTTCTGTCCCTCCTCCCCGCTCATGTTTCAATTCTGGATATCGATCATATAACTTTCCCTAAGACGAAAACGTGAAAAGTGAAAATTTTTTTGTACGTATGTGTGTATATGTTCATATATACATAAAAATTTTCATTTTTCACGTTTCCGCTCTAGAGAAAAATTTACATGATCGATACCCTGATTTAACCAGGTTATAATCGTAATGAATCTAATGTGTATTGCGTATTTTTATTACTGAAACGTGATAAGCGAAGAAGCCTAACGATTTTTATGGAACTTATATATTTATATTAAGTATATTAAGTATGTTAAGTATTTTTATGTTTTATTTTATATCTTATATATTTCGGAGCACAGAAATTGCTCTTGTATTAATCCCCTTTTTTGTTTATGACTTTGGTAATGTGTCTTTGTACACATAATATTGCGCATATTGCGCCTTGAAAAAAATGTGACGTATGTTTATAATCTTAGGTAACAAGAAACGTTCTAGCAATATTGCAACTTTTGGCTTCATATTTATTACTATTACAGTACGTAATACATCATTACATGAGAAATACTGGAAGAGGAATGATTCATTATTTTGTTGTGTAGCAAGATCCAGCAAATGAGCGAACAAATAGAAATGAGCAATTTGCTTTGTTAAATATGAATACTGATGGTGTATTTATTACATCAAATTATTTCTATTTGTTCACATTTGTTTGTGGACCAACAGTTTTGTGCTTTATAATTTATGAAGCATTGATTTCTTATATAATTTCAAAGCACTGATGAAAAGTACGACATGTAACTTTCTGTATAAAGCTGCTTTTTATTTAGGAGATACAAGACTTGTTCTTTTTAGCTGAACTTTTCCCTTCAAAAAAAGGGAGAAGAAAAGAGAAAAGATGATCTATGCAAAAAAGTTGAGTTACAAAGAATACAGTCAACTTAAGTAAGCTTACAGTCAACAAAAGTATTGTTTTATCTTCATTATTTATTGAATGTCAAGAGGATAGAACAATGTTTGTGTCGACTGTAACTGCATTCAGTTATTCACTGTGAGTACTAAAAATCTACACCGTTAAAAAAAAGAAATTTGCTTCTGTTACCTGTAATGGAAGCAAATTTCAAGCAGATATATTAAAAATATTTACTGTTGTATAAATGAAAATGAAAATGAAGTTATAAATAATTTAATTTTAACATTTACTTATTTTAACGTTTATTAAATTCCATGCAAATCTACATAAAATTTAATAAAAAATGTACTAAACTTCGTAAAATTTCATGTATATGTACACAAATATACTTTTCAGTTGCAGATACATTAAATTTAATTTAGTATCTTAAAATTGAATTTAATTTGTGTAACTTAAAAGTATATTAAATTATACATGACATTTTTAACAGCATATAGTTCATGTTACATATACTACAGATTTCTATTACTTACAATGAATATACAGGGTGTCCTATTTTAAATAATGCATTATGATTTCTCGAAAACTATAGTAGATGCGGAAAAATGTTTCAAACAAAAGTTGTATGGTTCAGAGGGGGACATAAGAAGGTACCATTGATTTGACCTTAGATAGCATCACCAAGGCCAGATCAAGATCACGTTGATTTTTTTAAATGGAACCCTCCATTTTTCATTACATTTTCTTGTAGCTTACCTCGAGAGTTTTTCAAAACACTATAATAAAGTATTCTTTCATTAAGGGGGGATCCTGATGTAATACACTAAAAATATTCCAATTGTTTTAATATTTTTAAAGATATATATATCACAGAATTAATAGTTTGGTTATATTGTTTGTAAAAACATTGATCATAGAACATATTGTAAAGTAATAATTCTTGAATTAATAATCAGTGTGACAATGATACTAGAATTCTTAATTAATGTAACAATTTTCATCTTTTCTGAAATACATAATATGTGCTAATTATAATATAACAATTACGTAAATAAATCATACATTAATATAAAAAAATTGTTTTATATTAATGAGATAATTTTAATTTATTTTTATTTCAGGTGGAATCTGTAACAAGATTCTAATTTAACATTAAATATGTTTGGACAAACTGGAAATACATCATTCAGTAAGTACGTTATACAGAATGTCTTGAATTTAAATTGCCAAACTTCGGGAGCGTGTAGGAATTAAGAAAAAAAGTTCTTTAAAGATATGCTACTCATTTTCGCTTCGTTTTTGAGAAAATCGCAAAAAAAGACAAAACATAATGTTCGGAATATTATTGTATCAAAGTGGAATATTATTGCTTTTGTGCACAGCCAGTCACAGAAAGATTGCAACACTTTTTTTAAGTGGGTTTCAGAATGTGCAACCTACTCACCGAGCGATTGGTTCTTATTTGTGGATCCATGAATAAGAACCAATCGGTGAGCAAGCTGCATTCCGAAACCTATAAAAAAAAAAAGTGTTGCAGCTTTTCTTCCTTTCTGTGACTGTACGACTTCAGCGATAATGCTTCAGAGATAGTGCAAGAGTATGTACGTTGATTTTCAGACGGAAGAACGCCGGATCGGCAAGTCATTGACTGCATTCAGCAGAGAAACTAGCTTCTCTGCTGAACGCAGCCATTACACTGATCAGATAAATGTTTGACTGTAACATAAGCTGTCCATACTATATGCAATGCATGTATTATTGCAAGAAGTCAACATTTTGAACAATATCTGCATTAGACAAGTGATAACATGAATAAATAGGTGTGAATGAATAAGTAATAAATAAGTATAAAAATAAAAACTACGTTTTTTTTTTTGCAATTTTCTTCAAAACGAAGCAAAAACGAGCGTCTTTAAAGGATTTTTTCTTAGTTTATCGATCCCCTACACGCTCCCGAAGTTTGGTCGGGAGAATTTAAATTCGGAACATCCTGTATATGTAAATATTATCTAAGAGATTTATAATTGAGAATTTTTTTAATATGTATTTACTCTTAAGGTGGATTTAGTACAGCGACGCAAAACAGTCCGTTTGGGCAATCTGCGTTTGGTAAACCCATTACTACAACAAGTTTTGGTAGTGGCGCAACACCTGTCTTTGGTAGTAGCAATACTTCATCGCTCTTCAGTTCTAAACCCACAGGTTCTACCACAGGTGGCTTGTTTGGAAATACCACAACACCACCGGCATTTAGACAGCCAACTAACACTCAGCCATCCTTTGGAGGTAGCAATTTATAAATTTATTATTCTATTTGCATGTAAATCAACTTAAAAAAATATTTTCCTGTTAGACTGACAAGAAAAAAAAATTTTTTTCTTTTTAATCAACCTCTCAGCTCAAAAGCTTCCATTTCAAGCCAAAAGAACATTCCTAAATTTTTATCAAAAAATATCAAGATTTTCACTAGTGAACGATTTTTAAATCAAAATTTCGGTTTTTCTTAATACATATTTGTTTCAGTAAATATTAAATGTAATTGGCATGTAAACAAATCTAATTTGATTTACTGATACTCTATATTATACATTGTTAAAGTCTGACAAATGCATTTTTATTTTTATAGGTTTTGGAACAACAAATACAAGTACCAATCTTTTCGGTACCCAACAAAATGCTAGTACAAACCTTTTCGGTACAAGTACAGGGACTTCGGCATTTGGTCAAGCGAACAAACCCGGTTTTAACTTTGGCACAACATCTGGAACTAATCTATTTGGACAACCACAACAGAATGCACAACAAACTACTCCGTTTGGTCAAACCAATACCACCACAAATACAAATCTTTTTGGTACAACCACAGGTAGATCATAAGCGCAACTATGTGTGTATACTTAAGTTAATAATACTTAAAAATTTTAAGCACTTTGATTTCTCTCTGTACAGGTTTTGGCAATACTAACCCTACTACTATACCAGCTGGTACCGCTGTGAAATTCACACCTCTCGTCACAACTGATTCTATGTCAAAGAATGGAATATCGCACAGCATTTCAGTCCGTCATTGTTGCATTGCGTCTATGAAGGAATATGAATCTAAATCATACGAGGAATTACGTTTTGAAGATTATCAACTGGGAAGAAAAGGTATATTGTATATTGATTCATTATTTCAATCTAAAATAAAAAGTAAAATATTTTTTGGTTTTCTTTTCTCTTTTTTCGAACAGGTCCACAAACAGGTCTTTTTGGGACATCGGCACAGACATCACCGTTTGGTAGCGCAGCAGCTGGTACTAGCACAGCTGGAACAGGTAAGTGTGCGATATAAAACATTTATTAACTAAATAGGAATATTCATATTGACCCATAAAATTCCAAAGATCATTGTACACTTTTTTGTTTTAAATCTTTGTAACTTAGGGTTTTAATCAAAATTTTTAGATCGCTTAATCGGTATTTAGATATAAAAAGAGCTCTTCCTGAAAATCAAGAGAAGGGATGGAATATTTGGAGAAAAATATAAAGCTTGAAAGTGCAATTAAGAGTAAGAGTGATTTCCTTTTTATTGATTGAAATTAATAAATGATTTTGTCTACCTTTTTGAATAGACTAAATTGTAATTATTATTTGTATGATCTATAATTACATCAATGTATTTTACTCAAAATGTAGACAAAATTGTTTATTAATTGAATTCTTTTCAATAAAAAAACAGAGGTCATTTACTTTTCTTTATTTCCGTTTGTAATCTTTATATCTTTTTTTTTTTTGAACATTCCACCCCATTACCAATTAGATTTTTGAAAAGAATAATTGTTTTTAATAAACTTAAGTATCAATTACGGTCTAAAAATGTTGATTAAAACTCGAGTTACAAGAATTTAAGACAGAAAAATACGTTGGTGTCTTGGAACTTTAGGGGATCTTAAAGTGAAGTCCGAACTCCAACGAGATTGCTGTTTTACCAATACAATGCGTTACATCGACATATCTTTGGGTGCATTCAGTACTCCAATCATTCACTGAACGCTCAGTGAACGGTTGTGCTAGAGACACTATAGTAAGAGATTGGCATAAATGGTCCAATTTTTTATTAGCTGAATACGGAATGGCGTAGCCAATCTATGATGAGTAAGCATGCGAAAGAAGAGAAACAGAAATGCGGGAAATAAAAGCAAAAATGCATTTTAACATTACACTTACATTTAATAAATGTTAATGTCACTGTAAAATGTCTATATAAATGACTATATGAACCATAATGACATAATGGCTATAAATAAACAATAGAAACATATTAACATTAGTAATGTAAAACAGAAACACGTAAATATATATACGCTTATGGCACAATTATGTAATTATTGGGTCTAATTGGGGAAAGCGCTTCATATTTTTCCTTGCTTCTGCTCTTACATCCCAAAACCTGTTTTCTACAACATTATATTATTTATTATGATAGAATTGTGGTTATCACTTTATTCTCTTATCTTACAACTCTATAAAATAGATACTCTATAAAACGCTAATAATCGTTTGACTAAAATCGTTTACTTTGTTACTGAAAATTGCAATTGAAAAAAAAAATAATGCCTACTTAGCCCCGGTCTCTCCTATACAAAAAAATTTTTTTAAAGAAAATGGTAGCACTACGGTTGATTGAACTAGACTGGTTTTCAGCGAGCGCTCAATCGGCGCGTACAAGATTATTACGAAACGGTTTGACCTAGAACAAAAAACCAAAAATTTTTATTTTCTACATAACATTTGCTAAAGAAGTATGTAGAGATTTTCAGAAATAAACATTTTTGTGAAAATGATGAACATTTGATTAAAAAAACAATCATTTTTGACCAAAAAATTTTGCACAAAAATAATAATAATAATAATAGTTTATTATAACTAATCGTAAAATCACTACGTACTTCTTTAGATAATTAGCAAAAGAAGATTCTCTGAAAGTTTCAAGTCGAATGAAAATTGTAGAAGTTATGATGTACGCCGATTGAAAAATGCCGTTTTCAGAAAATGCATTTAAAGTTTAAATCGTGAGGGGAAGCACTTCAAAGAATCAGCTGTAACGTTGTAAATACTTCGAATTTCCATTCCAACTAATGGGATTATATTTTTACATGTATAAACCCGATAAACATCATCATTTAAGCAAAAAAAATTTTAATTTTTTTCAAAGTTTCGAAGTGGTGTAACCCCTTAAATAATTTCCACATGAATTTATATGTATGTGTATATATATATACATATATACATATATATATGTATATACAAGATTGTATTATATTGCACAGATATTTATATTGACTTATAAAAATTGCAATATTTAGATGTTTCTAGAAATAAATAATAATTCCTTTTTATATTTACCTTTATTAATAATACAATAGTCCTTATATATAAAAAATATTTTGCATAATATTTATATAATATTTTTACTATATATAAAAACGGAATAAATTTCTCTAACTTTTCTTATTGTGGGAGGATTTGGATCAATGACTGGAGGATTTGGTACTACTAGCCAATCAGGATCAACTGGACTATTTGGAAAACCTATTAGTAATTTTGGGACACCAGCAACTACAACAACGAATAGTTTTGCATTCAATTCTACGCCAACCACAAATTTGTTTGGTACTAATACTCAAACAAAGCCATTTGGTAGTAAGTTATTTTGTTTATCCGTATACACACACATACGCACAAATACATATTTACATATACAGAAAATATAAGTTTTATAGAAAAATATTTCAGACAAAAGTTATCGGGTTTAAAAAGATCTATTTACTGATCTTATATATATATATATATCAGTTTGACTTTGGGTGGCATCGCCAAGATCAAGATCACATAGATTTTTTTTTAATGGAACACCCTATTTTTTATTTCATAATATATATATATACAGGGTGTCCCATTTTAAATAATGCATTAAGATTTCTTGAAAACTATGATAGATACGGAAAAATGTTTCAAACAAAAGTTGTATGATTCGGAGGAGGACATAACAAGGTACCATTGATTTGACCTTAGATAGCATCACCAAGGCCAGATCAAGATCACGTTGATTTTTTTAAATGGAACCCCCTATTTTTCATTACATTTTCTTGTAGCTTACCTCGAGAGCTTTCCAAAACACTATAAGAAAGTTATTTTTTATTGAGTATTTTTCGAGTTATAAGACTTAAAAGTTACAGTACAGTCAGCATTAGCATTACACAAGTTGTCCGACTGACGGCTAAAACCTCTTGAATGTTGTTCAGGAACATGTCCTGGATAACATTTGTTAAGATTAAGACTATTGGAGATTATTTCTCTTATTTTCATTTTTGCACTAAAAATTCATTTTTACATAAAAATGAAAATAAGAGATACAAACCTCCAATGGCCTTGAAATGTTATCTAGTTCGTGATCTAAACAACAGAGGTTTAAGAGGTTTTAGCTGTCGATCGGACATCTTGGATAATTCTAAATGCCGGAGCTACTGTAACTTTCGAACATCATAACTAAAAAAGTACGTAATGAAAAAATATTTTATTATAGTGTATATTTTTGGAAAGCTCTCGAGGTAAGCTACAAGAATATCCAATGAAAAATAAAGGTTTCCATTTAAGAAATTGAAGATAACCTTCACGTGACCTTCAAGCAACCATTCAAGGTCAAACTAATGACATCATTTTATGTCTCCCTCAAAGCCATACAACTTTTTTGTCTGAAATATTTTTTTCTAATATCAAAAATAAAAAAGTTATTTGAGATGGGACATTAAAATGGAACACTCTGTATAAATAAGGTGATGCAAATAAATAATATATAACGTTCGCCATTTTAAAAAGTGGGTCGCAATCCATACAAGTTTTGGAAACCTTATTTTTGAGAGATAATAAAATAGCATACAGGCATAATACCGTTGATTTATACGTAACTTAAATTGTTCTCAAAACTATTTTATCAGAGGAAAAAGTTGCTTTTTTTTTCGCATAGAATTATACTGTGCATTCTATATGTTCAAATTCTGAGCTCAATCCTGTATAAATATTTTCTAATTATCTTATGTTTTAATATATTAATTATACATATTGACATGTACTTATATTTTTATATATTAATCATACCTATAAAATTAATATTGAAATATATATATGATAATTAAAAAAGTATTGAAACATACACATCTATCCATGCACACGCGTACAAATATGTATTTTTGCAATTTGAGGAAGAAGAAAACTAAAAAATGTAATATTTGAATAAACAAACTTTTGTTTATTTCTTCAAATATTACATGATTTTTTTGTTCATTATTTACTATTATTTTATTAATAAAGTAGTAAGTGTAAAAATATGTTTTTAATAAAGTATTTTAAAACAAAGTATAAAATTTTATAGCAGCTGCCCCGACACCGCTTTTTGGCACTAGCAGCACTAACCAAACTGCTGGAACAGGTTTTGGTAGCATTAATACTGGACAAAATACAGGATTTGGATCTACATTTGGCTCCACACAATCTAATCAGGTGATACATAATAAACACATTACATGTGTGTAAAAATCAAAATGATACTTACACTTTGTTTATAGAGCATTGGATTGTTCAATCAGAACAAGTCTGCTTTTAATATTCCATCGACATCGACTAGTACCGTCTTTACTGGTTTTGGTCAACCGGCTACAAATACCACCACACCATTATTTGGTAACAAAACTACTACTACAGGATTTGGAACAACATCTACATTTGGTGCAACTGCGTCTTCCACATTCGGAACTAATACAGGTTTCAATTCTGGCACTAATGCTGGGTCTTCATTATTCAACTCGTCTTTTAAACCAGCTGGACAAACATCAGGGTTTTCATTTGGAACTACACCTGCGTCTTCAAGTGGGCTTGGTAATTATTCGTTTTTTTTAATACATGATTCAATTTACATATGTTACCTAATTAATATATGTTAACGTTACACGGAAAGTATTGAGTATTTACTTTGAATTGATACGATACTATAAGAATTGTGAACAAGCGAAGCCTCTCCGAAAAGGCATTTTTCAAGAAAATGCACATTTTTCGAAAAACGAGCCTGATATAGTCATTCTATTATAGCTTGTATATGAATATTGTTTGTGTGCAAATGTATATATAATATACATATGTGTATAGGCACAAGTACTGGTTTAAATTTGAGCGGTGGTTCTTCATTATTTGGGCAACAAAAACCAGGCAGTTTATTTGGAAATGCTGGAAATAATACAACGTTTAACACTTCTGGAACATTTGGATCTTCTACTTTTGGGACGACCTCTAATATGATATCTGGAACGGGAATGAGCTCGCTCAGCGGAGGGTAACGCAATATTTATGCTCTAATTTTATTAAAGACCGTTCTACAATTGCGTGAACGTAATCGTAAGTGGTTATAAAGTGTCGTAAAGCGTAGTTGTAAACTAGTACTACCAGTTGTAAAATATGTTGTGAAAGATGGTTTAATTTCATCTTTTATAATTACGATGGCATAAGGTATAAGAGTTAACCAATCTGAGTGCTGTTATGCACGTGTTCATGTCACCAGCATTTTTTTGTTGATAACATGACAACTTGTATCATGTCAAGCTTTTTATTGTATTGTTTTTGGTTATATTATACTATATCATGGAATATAAACGAAGAGAATACTGTTCTGAGCAATATTCAATTTGAAGATGAAAGTTCAAACTAATTATCATAATCAAGTTTCTACTATGTATCTTTAATCTCTATTTTAAGTTCGGTTTTTCATTTTCTGATTAACTTGTGGTTAAGCTTAACCTGATGTTTTGTCCAATGGGCTTCATATATGATGTCACGAAAGTGACATCAAGTGACATGTGAAGTCCATTGGGTGAAACATCAGATTAGTTTAACTCAACCTGATAGCTTGACTTAACTGATATCCAGTTCCACAACTCACGGTTAACTTTTAACTGAGGTTCAACTTATTCATTGTCTCTTTTCAATTCTAGAATTGGAAAGAGATGAGAAACAAGTTGAACCTCGGTTAAGAGTTAACCATGAGTTGTGGAACTGGGCCTAAGTTAACCAGGTAATGAAAAATTGGGCTTTAAATTAATCTGTTGTATATTCACTATTATTCCTACAATCCCACTCTTATGTTTACGTAATTATAGAACGGCCTTCATTCTTTTTCATTAATCTATCTAATTTTATTAATTTCAATTAAAAGCTTGTTTAGTTGTTTAAATGTTTAATAATTAGATTGAATAAGTATTAGTTACAAATTTACCTTAGAGTGGCAAACCAAACTAAAACGAACGGTTCAGTACCAGTACATCAACAAATTTTGGCTCTCGTTTCTGCACCATTCGGTGATTCACCATTGTTGAAGAATCTTTTACCAGTAAGTACCTTGTCGATTTAAAATAATTATCCTGAAAAAAATATTGTAATTTTTGGTTGCAACGTGTATCTTTATAGGCATCTGGAAAGACCGAGGAACTTTTAAAACCTACAAATCCAGCATCAAAAGTATTGAACAGTCCGCAATATAGAGTTACTGCGAATAATAAATCTCCGAAAATCAAAGCTAGAGTTGTCAGTTCTACACAACTATCTAAGGTAAAGGAGGGGGTTAAAAAACGATTTTGGCCCTTAAACCTGAATAGATTTTAAAAAATTAGGTCACCTTCACGTGACCTTCAAGCAACTATTCAAGGTCAAACTAATGACATCATCTTATGTCCCTCTCAAAGCCATACAACTTTGGTCTGAAACATTTTTCGCTATTTTGCTTACCTGACGAGATTCGCGTGGATAGATTAAAATGACCCATTCTATTTTATTTCATTTAATTAAATGTGTAATACAATATTTTGAAATCTGGACAATATGTAAGTGACTCTAGTAACTGTAACATCCGACCCTGCATATGGGATTAGTTGTTAGGTGCATGATATTATATTTTTTATTAATACTAGAAAGTTAATCATATTATTAAATTATAAAAATAATTTTTGTATAGTGTAAGCATGTTGCTATAACAAAATGACCTTAGATTCTATTTATTAGTTACGTGCAAAAAATTCCTTTAAAAAACTATCAACTATCCCCGGTCTCCCTAATTTTTCGATGAAGCTCGATTTTAAGAAAACATCTCGATCTCTCAATTTCTTGATGGTTATTTTGAGAAAAAATCATTATTGTATCATCAGATTATGATAAAAGTATAAATGAAATGTAAATTCACACTTCATCTGCATTACACACATAACACGCATAGCAGAGAGGGTTTGGGTCAATAAATGCTATAGGAGGACGAACTCCTTATCTCTGCCAAGGGATTCTATGCGGACTGTATCTCCATGTGATACATCCTAGATAATGCTAAAGTGGTTCAAGATCTTTACATACAGAATGTACTTACATTTCTGATTAAAATCATGATTTTGTAATTAATAACTGTACATAAGAATAATGGCATTTTTTACTCTTTTAAAGCATTTTAGTAATGTTCTCTCTACTTTTCGGTTTGTTATTTTCGAAAAAACGATTGTTATTTTCTACGTTTTAAGGACCCAAACAATGATTTTTCAAGATCCATTCAGGTGTAATTTGAGGACTAAAATCGACACCTTTTTTAATACTCTCTTTTATTAAGTTAGTTTTTAAATATTTAAATATGGAATGTGGTCATAAAATATTTTTTTTATATCATTATTAAATGAAATACTAAATTATTATTTTACGAAATACCTTTCCAGAAATCTTTGTTTGATGGTCTCGAAGAAGAGGATCCCGTGGTAACCGAGGCTTTTCAACCTCGGCCAAGTGCAAAACGTTTAGTATTACGACCGAAATTAGCGACAAATTCTTCGGTTCAATCTCCCACAGAAAATGTCGAATCCGTGACAAGAAATGATACCGTAGATGATAGGGCAGATACAAATATAATGCATAGTAACAATATTGAAGTTAATGACAAAGAAAATCACAGCCAAGATAATAATCGATTTGCGAATGATCGACGATCATCTACATCTTGGTAATGCAAAATATATTTTTCAGATTCTTCATATCTCGAATTTTTTTAAGTTATCGTAAACATTAAAAAAAAATAAATTCGAATATCTTTAATATCTTTAAATGTAATTTACACAGGTTGAAGTCAACACTTCCGCGGAAGAATAAAATTTCAAACGATGAATTGCTTGAGGGGCAGCAATCACCCTTTTCTGGAACAAATATATCCGAAGAGGTGAATAATACAGTGGCCGAATTAAGAACGCAAAATAATATATCGAATCATTCAGAACCGATTAATTTGATTGAAGTGCCGCTAAATTCTACTTTTGATGAGAAAAATTCTGTGAATCTTACCACGCAAAGTGCAGGTAAACTATTAAATAATTTATAATAACTAAATAATAAATTATATTGTCATTTACTATTTAATATGATTATAAAATGGTATAAATTTATACAGGGTGTCCCGAATTTAAATGTCTAAACTTCAGGAGCGTGTAGAGGATCGATAAACTAAGAAAAAAATTCTGTAAAAATATGTTCGTTTTTGCTTCGTTTTGGAGAAAATCGCAAAAAAGATAAAACGTAGTTGTTTCGTTCTTACACTACCTCTGAAATATTATCGTCGCTGAAATCGTGTACGAAAACAATAATAATAAGGGGCTGCAATAATAATAAGAGGCACCAAATATCGCCAGATCAGTGTTTGACTGCAATACGAGCTGTCCGTACTAGATGCAATGCTTGCATTGCTGCAAGACATTTGCCGACATTTTGAACAATATCTACATTAAGCAAGTGAATAAATACAACGTGAATAAGTAATGAGAAAGTACAAAAATGAAAATTACATTTTGTCTTTTTTGCGATTTTCTCCAAAACGAAGCAAAAACGAGCATATCTCTACAGAACTTTTTTCTTAGTTTATCGATCCTCTACACGCTTCCGAGGTTTAGACATTTAAATTCGGGACACCCTGTATATAGTTAATTTTCAATAATTTCAGTAACTAAACAAATTTTTTTCAAAAACATGAGAAATTCTTTTACATGTTTTTTTAAATTTTTATTCTGTAATTTTCCAAGAATCCGGCCAGGAAACGGATGAAAATTCATTTTCGATGTTACAATCAAACTGGTCTATGAACATGGCTAAAGTTACATTACGACGAGCAGGCTATTTTACCATTCCGTCGCTCGATAAACTAGATGATTTCGTTTGCGGCGAGACGTGCATCGTACCGAATTTTACCATCGGTCGCGAGGGTTATGGCAACGTATACTTTCCGGATTCGTTTGATATTTATGGCTTGAATCTTGATGAAATCGGTAATTTGCATAAATATATTAATATATTAACTTTTTATAAATATTTTGTAATATATTGCGTTGTATTTTTCAATTTCACTATAATTAAATATTCTATTGCAACTATATATAAACATCTTTCTTTGGAAGAAGAATTATATTTACATATATGTAACTGGTATACCATTGCCATTGTAGTACATTTTCGTCATAAAGAGGTGATTATTTATCCCGATGATGAGAAGAAGCCACCAGTGGGACAAGGCCTGAATCGAAAAGCACAGGTCACTTTAGATAAGGTATGGCCGCATGACAAGTCGCTGCATGAGCCGATTATGGATCCGCAACGACTCGCCGCAATGAACTATGAGGGAAAATTACGTAGAGTATCCGCGAAGCACGACACTCGTTTCCTCGAGTATCGACCGGAGACTGGCTCGTGGGTATTCAAGGTCGACCACTTTTCCAAATATGGTCTCAGTGATTCAGATGAGGATGACAGTCAGATCCCGTCAACTTCAGAAGCAAAAAAATTGAGGGGATTCTCCACGGCCATACAGAAGGGCAAGCTTGTTGATCCATCGACGGCGATAAATAAGGAAGCAATCAATGGAGCGATTAATGGAACGCTTGACGGTACAAAGATCGGAAACAGCAAGCATCTGAGTATGATTGAGAGCAATTTTTTAGGAAAGGTTCCAATTAACCATTTTGCCTACAGCGATCACAATTACAAGGAACGAGGAATGATCGTCAGTCCGGTCGAGGAAACTCCATTTGGCCGTTCTGGCTTTGTTCCTGGAGATTACAACTATGAAACACGAATGACCATTAGTCCGATCGGAGATAACGCTCGTGTAGCCGGTACAGACAGTCATAAATTGCAGCTTATGAAAGCAAGCTTTTTCGACATAAACGATGAAGATATAAATGATGAAACAAGCAATGACATATTCCCTTCCGTACAGAAAACCTTGATAAACTATTTCCCAGATGTTACAGAAACTAAGAACGATGAAGTTCCATACAACGCTACAACATTACGAACGACTCTTATCGCAAACAAAGCACTACCTGCGTGTCCGGAAAACGTGCTTTACACGTCGAGTAGAAAATCGCATTTACCTTGTATCGGTGTAAAAGATAAACAGTTTATTGAAAAAGTTATTCCATCACCTGTGATTACACCAGTGACAAACGTGTTGAAGTATCACTATGAGGTTGTTCCACTTGAAGAGTCCAGGTTGAATAAGTTGCGATTTCGTTGCGTCGCTGACACCGGTATATATATGGGCAGGACGTTTCGACCGAGTTGGGGTGCCGGTCTGACATTGTTATCTCTGAGCACGCAGGAGCAGGCAATCAAGATGCAACTAAGGAACACATTTAGTCAATTAAGCCGTTATGTCTCTGGTCGTTTGTCAGACGATGTCTCATCGACTGTAATTGTTCAACGTTTACAAATCGTGGGTGGTGACGAGTATGACACGAAGATGTTCAAGGATAGTATAGAATGTCACTTGAGAATCCAACTGGATCACTGTGTGATGGGTCATGAGGGAGACTGTCCCACGTTTGACGTAACGACTGACAGTGCGAACGAAGCGTTGCGATTACATTGCACGTTAGCGCAGGATCTTGTTGAAAAGGAACAAAGACCAAGCGAGGATGCCAATGATGAACAGATGCAGTGTGGCAGCGCCACCGAGAGATCATATCGTCAGTACGCGAGTATCGTGTGGACTCTATGCGTAGCACTCTGGGGAAATTACATCGATCAAGACACAGCTAATAACGCTAATGAGGAACATTATAACGTCATAGTGAGAAGAGAAGCCGTAGGCGAGTGGTTAAGAAATGTGGTCCAGAAAACGATCGAACGAGAGATCAAAAACATCGACATTGTAACTAAGAATTCTCACGAGAAAATAATATTGTCGCTGCTTTCTGCTTGCAAACTGGAGGCTGCTTGCCAAGAAGCACGGATGGCCGGAGATCACTGTCTGGCATTACTGATGGCGCAATTACGAAGTGGTGCGACAGTCAAGAAACTGATTAAACAACAACTTGCGTTATGGCAGGAAACCGATGTAGACGGAAATCTCACAATTGATCGTCTAAAGCTATTCATGTTGGTTGCGGGCGAACCGCTTATCTCCAGCAAACACGGCACTATTAATGTGTGCGAGGATCTGGACTGGAAGCGGGCATTTGCCATTCATTTATGGTATTTGTCACCGCCGACTTCCTCGATCACCGATGCCTTAGACCTCTATGAAGCAGCTTTCAATACAACGGAAGCTCAAGCATATGCGGCAATTCCTGAACCTGAATATAGAGAGAACGATTATGACGCCGAGTTAAATAATGGCAAACGGATACACGATCTCTGCTTTCAACTTTTAAAATTGTACTGCACAGGAAATCATGATTTGGGCGAACTTCTGAATCCACTGTCATATACTGCCAATCCCTTGGATTACAGATTGAGGTAATTTCGTATTATAGCAATATCCCAGTAGAAACAGTATAATGAGGCACATATAAAATCGAAATAGCATCAAAGTTATATAATCTCTTTCTATGTATTTCAGTATGAATAACAATTTTTTTACACAGAAAGAGAAAAAATATGAAATCCGTAAAATATTTCGAAAAAAAGGTATTGGAGAAAAAATGTTTCATATAAAAGTAATAAGGTTTCAAGAAATGCATCAAACTTATTTATTAAAGTTAGCCTTCAGAGCTCCTTCGTACTTACACTCAAGGTCAAATAAGTATCATCGTTTAATGCATTTGTTAAAACCATTTTATATGAAACTTTTATATGAAATATTTTTCTCTCTAACGCCCTGTTTTCGAGATATTTTCTCGGTTCCATATTTTTTCCTCACTCCGTATATTATATCTTATAATATATTATCCTGATAGTTGGTTGATGCAACAAACACTCGTAGCTTTGGGCTACACGCATCTCTCTGATCATGTTGCCGCATTAACACACACAAACTTTGCAACACAATTGGAGGCACATGGACTTTGGCATTGGGCAATATTCGTAGTATTGCATCTACGAGATTCGTCTAGGCGACGAATTGCTGTGCAGGACTTGCTGTTACGTCACATAGAAATAGACGACACTCCAGAATATGTGAAGCGTGAACAATTCTTGAAGGAAGAGCTTGGTATATCATTGGTTTGGATTCATCAAGCCAAAGCTATTAAAAGTAGCATCAATAAGAGGTATTTGATAATACATTCGGATACATTCATATATACTAAAATTTAAAAAGAATTTAAGAAGATTGCTACATTTGTTAATTAGAATAAAACTCTGAGCATATTTAAAGAAAATTGACATTTGCAGGTATGGCGAAGCAGCTTGGTATTACATCCAGGCGGAACAATGGACCCAAGCCCATGAAATTATTATAGAGCATCTGGCAGCCGATGCTATAATAAATGGTATTGGTTTCTTTCTTCTTTTTGTATAAAATTGTAAAAAGCTTCGGGAGTTTTGGGACGGCAAGATATTTAAAAAAAAAATTTAAACAGTATTTAAAAAGTTGCTGGGTATCGAGCTGGATATTAAGTCATGCATTAGATGAACATAACAGTTTAACCTAAGACTTCAAGGTCTGCTGGAGGTTACCTTTAGAATTTAAATAGAACCTTCTTTTTTTTTATTACATATTCTCGTAGCGGTTATCGAAACATTTTCAAAATATTAATCATAAACATTTTTCTAACTAGTGTTTTGGAAGAACTTAAGTTTTCAAAGTTTCAATTTTTATGAATATTGGGTGCTTGTATCATCCAACGTGAATTTTTATCATTTCGGCAATTATGTTATCGATTTATATTAATTATAACTAAATTCAATCCGACGATTAAAATCATTATTTATATAATAATCCTTGAACCAAGTGAATGAATGATATTTATTCTTTTTTAAAATGTTATGCACTTTATAAACACTCTACATTAGTACATTATAAATGATTTTATTTAATATTTTATGTTGCAGAAAACTACGAATATTTGAAATCATTATTAAGTTCACTAGTACCAATTGAATGTAGCGGCACGATTAGTGGATGGTCACATCAAGGACAGCTCTTGTGGGAATATATGGAAATAACTAGCGAGATTCAGAGCCTGTTAAAGTCCGCTCCTGATTACTGTGGACTAACTTATCAATTGGAAACGCTGAAACCTCGATTAACAAACTTATGTCATAAAATTGATCAATTCCCATGCTTAACTGCTAAACATAAGTATGGCAAATACATATTATTACAAGCTGTTATTCTTTATACTGTGTACTAAGGCATTTTTTTCATATTTCTAGATTATGCCAAGCTGAAATTGCAAAAAGGACTCTACATTTAGCTAAAAATATGCTATTGCTGCAGAAAAATGAGCAGAGATCTGTCACGAAGTTATTGATCCGTCTGATATCTCAGTTACCATTACCGGAAGATTATGCACAACAGGAACTGCGACCCATCGTTAATATGCGTGTAACAGAAGTGATGCCATAATGCGAAATAATATATAAGTTAATTTATCGGTCACGTAGTTGTGTAAAGTTCTTTTATTAACGGACCTATTTTTTTCTACACACGCTTGCAAGCTGTAATTTCACACGGAAAGTAAGCATAAAGTTTTTTGAAGAATCTTTCAATAATCCTGATACAGTGTATACAAACAACAAGTCGCGATGCACTAATAAATTGCGTGATTCATACAGTAGATAAAGATGGAAATTATAAATACTTAGCAAAAATATACATCAATATGTGATACTATTTAAGTCTTTCTTACATTTTTTATCGATTCCAAATTATCTCGTGATTTAAGAATAACTAACAGTATAAAAATATGCAATATGTAATCAAGTATAATCGATGGCGGTTGAGTGGAAACATTCTGTATTTTGCAGAGAAGTATTTCTATCATATCGTGGTTCTTTCTTGTATAATTTATATTGTTGCATCTAAATAACATAGACAACTCAGATATTTTCTAAGATGCACAGTTATACAGGTATATGAAAAGTAACTTGTATGTATTACATGTGCGCTCATCATAATATGTATAATGTATATACTATCTGTTTTTACATCGATTTTTTCGTCTTTTCGAATATTTCTTATTGCATATTAACGAGAAATTTAGAAAAGTAACGGGTATAATTAGCGCGAGTATAAATTATTGCACATAATGGACTTGTATTCTACATTACGCTAAGTTGGACATGAAAAAATGTATCCTGTGAAAACTTATTAATGTAACATGCATAATAGATTTTTTCATTATTAAGGCTCCCGAATAGTCATCGTAGCCATATTGAATTGTGATGTCAGAAGCGAGAAATGACATGTTAATTTTTGTTACGTGTCATTTATAAATAAAGAATTTAGATAAAATAAAATGATGAAATCGCTTTAAAACATTTGTAAAAATCGATGAAAACTATGCTTATCCCTCTTGACAATCAGTGAATAATCGCAAAAAATGATAAAAGGCATCAATGAAAATAGGCTACTCATGCGCATTAAATAAAAGCACTTCACATCCTTTTTATCACTTTACGATTATTTATTGACTGTCAGGGGATAAGCATAGTTCTCGTCCATTTTTACAAATGTTTTAAAGCGATCTCATCATTTTGTTTTATGCAAATGTCTTTATTTATAAATGACACGTAACAAAAATTAACGTGTTATTTCTCGCTTCTCACATCACGATTCAATATGGCTGTGGTGATTATTCAGAAACCATAAAACATAAGGTCTGTTCTTTATTTCTGCATTGTTTGAACTGATGTATAAGGTGCAATAAATTGAAGCAAAACAAACATATATTTGTTTCACTTCAACTTATTGTGCCGTGTACACCAATTCAGGTAGTACTGGAATAAAGAACAGACCTATAGTCTTATCAAGGAAAAAAAGAAATTAGTATATAGCTGCAAACATAAAAAAAAGTAAGATACGTATATATGTAAGAAATATTTGTAAAAATAAAATTAAGTTTGCACTCTTTTAAAGTTGAAATAAATAAATAAGATATTTACATATAATTTCTATGTATTACAAACGAAAATTTAAATGAATCCAAGTATATAAATAAATATACAAATTCTGTCTCTTGCATCTAATTTTTTTCAACGATTTACTACTTAAAAATTTTTCTGCACGTTTTTTTAGTTTGCAATCTTGTAAGTAATTTTTTGTGAAATTAAGAATTCAATAGTATAAAGATTTATATATAAAATATACAGCTAGGTGCATGTGATGTAACCTTTTGGTGAAATTAGAAAAATTCTAAATTAGACTAGCCGCTGTTTTGCATAAAGACTAGCCTTTCTGCAAAAAGACTAATTTCGCAAAAAGGCACATGCACATTTTTGTATTGAAGAGATAAAAAATTTTTCAATTTTATAATTACTGAATTTATAAACGTGGATTTTTTTTATTGAAAATCATTTTCATGCAAATGTAAAGAACATTCGACTTTCATTCTTTAGTCACAATCTAGATTCTGTGCAAATCCAAAGGTGCGTTTACTTTGACACTTATAGCGGGGAACACAAACTCTTGTATAATGCATAAGGCATAAGAAATTCAACCAATCAGAATTCTTTATTTCATGGAAAGGAAGTAAACGAAGGACTTTGATTGATTCATTTTCTTATGCATTGTGTGTTATGCGTTATATTTACAATTATAGCAAGAGTCTGTGCTCCCCGCTTATAAGTTAAAATCATATAAAACAATATAGGACTCTTAATTTTAAAAACAATAGAATGATTGTAAGGGACAAATAAGAGTCGATTTAACAAAAAAGTTATTAATAAATTACTAAGTTTCGAATAAATACATAAATTATTAGATATTTCGGCTTTTGGGATCGAGCCATCTTCAGATAATATAATAATACGCAGTAAATTAGTTACCAAAGACGAAAAAATGGTATTCATGATGGAAAGTATTACATGGAGTGTAGCAACCAGATGAATGCTTCACAGAGAAAAGAAATTACTCGCAAACGGTTTGACGACCGATTGTTGGGAATTTCTTGATTTCTGATTAAAAGCAGATTATTAATAAATAAATAAATCGAATAGGAATCTTGAAAAAAAAAATATATATAAATCTATAAAAAGCAAGTAACAACATCATCAAAGTAGTCGTAGTTGTTTCGTAAGATAAAAACATCGTCAGAATCATCGTAAAAATCATACGATGGTATATAAAAAAAAGAGGAACAACAGTCATAGTGATAATAACTATAATCACAGTCAATATATTATAGTAAAAATTGATTATATATAGAGATAAAATTCGTCACAAAAATTTAAATGTGTGTAACCGGCAAAACAAACCGTCACTATTTGAGAGGCACTTAGGTTGCGGTCCATTTGACGCTACAAACGCTTCGAAACATTCTTTGATTAATTAATTCGTAAAATTCTTTGTTCTGATTGGTCGTTCAAACGCTTCGAAGCGTTTGTAGCATCAAGTGGACCGCAGCCTTAATAGATTGACAAAAGGTCTAGATAAAAACAATGTCAACTCTGGCGAAAAAAATTCGCCGAAATTATTCTACGTTTTGGAACATTTCAGCGAAATTGCTGAAAATTTGCTGAATTTCACTAAAAGTGAATTTTTCATCTAATATATTAAAAAATCGCTGAAATTTCTCTGAAATTGGATAAACTTCCGAAAATGCCCAACACCTGATTATCATGAATTTTGGCAGAAATACTCCAAATGACGTCAAATGAATGCTCTTAAATGAATTTTCACCGATAAAAAGGTTTAATGTCAAAAATTTCAGCGAAATTTTTCCATCTGGGAAATTTTGTTTATAATCGATGTATACATACGCTTTGTGAAGACCCTCTGTATCAGTTTAAAGATTGAGACTGTTTTTTGTTTTTTAATATTTAGCATCTCGTAAATAAATCACAATTATAAGTTACTTCCGCCACCCGGCAAGAGTTACCGCGTCCTGTCTGCGGGAGTCATACATTTACACTCTCACCCTATACTCTTTAATTCTATTCTTTTAAATGTCAAGCACTTAAGGGGATCCTAAAGCGAACTCCAACGAAATCACCAGAGGTCGCTGTTTTTCCAGCGCATCGATATGTCTTTATATACTACCACACCAATATCTCACGTATACATACATACAAATTTTCTAACTAACTAATCTTTCGTATTAAGTATCTAAATCTAATTCTGAGTACTCAACATTAGTTGTTTATGTAATCCCTAGTCTAATCCGAGCTAATTTTATAGGTACAAAGTGCAAAACTTTTATATAAAGCAAATATTGTTACGAATCGACGCCAGAAACCGATTAAAAAACTGTAATTTTCCAATTTTTTTTTCGTTTTTCGCACGAAGTCAACCGATTTGGACTATGTTATCGCTTATATTCTAATTGTGGAGAAAGATTTTTAATTCTGTAAAAGCAGTTATAGGAAAATACTTATTTAAAAAATAATCGGTAAAACAGCATGACTTTAGGATCCCCTTAAACACCTAATAAGTGTTTAAGAAAATAAAATCCTAATCGTTTTCAAACCAACTAGGATCAGTACAGTGGTTTAATCAAGACAGTGTTGAATGTGATATGTTTATCGCTTCTTGGCGCCATATTAGATCCGCCATATTGGAATTTTTAAAAGGTCACATTTCTTTCGTATACATATACGAATAATTTGAAATCTTGAACGTTTATTTTCGTTGCGCTGATTTTTGAGCACGTAGGATGATCCGATGTTGATGTAAAACGTCCCATATATACTAATTGATTTATTTCGCAAAAATCATTTTTAATATATTCTCTAGAAATCGTCACACAAACTCTTGAACAATCTTCACAATAATTACATAATTTTCAATAATTCATTTTAAATAGTCTCTTTAATGGAGAGAAAGATTTCTCCTTCGCGCATAACGCGCCATCCCGTACTTAGACAAGTATAATGCGACGTTACCCTATTCTCATCATAGCTCTCGCTGTCTTTATGTAAGATATAGATATATGTTAAATCAATGATACTGGACTTGCGCTGCGTTACACCCCCGTAACGTGGCGTAAGGTCGAGACCGCGTCTCCCCACTCCCTAACCTCGTTCTCCGGGGAACGGCACCGTGCCTTCTCCACCTTCCGCTGCTTTTATCCCCTATCCCCCGTCTATCCTCGCGCGCTTCACATCCACCACCGCTACCAACACCACCATCACCACCTCCACCACTACTACTACTACTATTACACGTCTTTCTGGCGACGTACTCCCCACTCCCTCGTCCCATTGCCACCCCGCGCAAAGCTCCATGCTCTGCGGAGCGAGCCCTGCGATCCACCTAGCCGAGCCAAGGACGAGCCCAACGAGCTTCGACGAAGCCGATGTCGCGGTCGCCGCCGCTATGGAGCGCTCCACCTTC